>NW_015150747.1:722381-743487 GCF_000732505.1 Cyprinodon variegatus
TATATATATATATATATATATATATTTATATATATATGTAGACATATACATATAAATATGTGTATGTATATATATATATATATATGAGAGTCATAGGTACTTGCTGATGGCAGGGAAATTATTTGTAAGAGCATTGAAAGAGCATTAAAGAGCATTAAATTAAAGTTATCATTCCTGCATAAACCCTGTATAAACCGTGTCCAGCTCAAAGAATGTCCCCTGTAGCTCAGCCAGAAAAGAAAACACATCAGCAGCAGAAAAACAGATAGGATGTTTATTTTAGATTCATAAGGAGAAGGGAGAGCTAAATGCTCCATAGCACTTAGAAATGTTCATATCCTCTCAGCACCTCTGCCAGCTTATCCTCAGACTATCCAGATCGCTGGACAGATCTCTGCAGCTGAAGTAAGAGTAAGCTCTGCATATAACACCCATCCATATCCTGACCAATCACACACCTGTTCTCAGACATGCTGCTGGAAAAATTTCTGCCCCGGCGTCACACTACAGGAGGTAGATTAAAGTGGGGCTCCAGCTGTTTAATGAGCGGGGGTTTCTCTCATGGGCCAGGGTCCAATCCGGTCCAAGTACCGGACCTTCCTCTGTGTTCATGTTACACATAATAATGCTAAAGATGTGTATTCACCCTGATGCTCTATCTCTCTATCACTCAAGACAAACTCTTTGAATAACACTTCATAACTTATATGTATTAAATAACCAGGAGACATGACAACAGATTCTCATAGAAATTGTAATCTTACTCAGATCAGAGAAATTGCTTAGAATGTACAGAAGGCAGCTATTCACCTCTCAGGAAGTGGCCCCGATTAACAGTTAAAAAGGCATTTTATACATCTCCAGTCTACATCATCTTAATCGCTGACGCCTGTGACTCGAATTCCAACCCAAACTTCTGTGGATTTTCTTCTTTTGTGCTTCACATTAAAACAAAACAGCACAAGTGTGAAAGAAACTAAAAGAATCTGAAAAGTGTGGCGGGCATTTGTGTTGATCCCCCTGCAGTGTAAGGCCATCATCATGCCATTCATTTGACTGGGCCAAACTGCCTGTCCTTGCAGAAGGAACTCATCCACTCAGCATGTGCTGCCACTACCGTGCTTCGCAGTGGGGATTGATTGATTGATTGATTTACTTTATTGATCTCACAGTGGAGAAATGTACTTGTTACATCAGCTAAAATAGTCAAAGGAGAATAAGAAGGTGCCAAAGTAATACAATAGTGCATGGGAAATATAAGATATATACAGTAGGCTTGTCCCGATCCGATCCACGTATCGGATCGGACTCCGATATTGGCAAAAAAATGCGTATCGGCAAAGCATGTAAAAATGCTAATCCAGACTGCCGATCCAGTTTAAAAAAAATCCAGTCCGTATTTTCCAGTTTCGCCGATTGAAACGATCCATTCCACTATTTTGCGACAGTGTTCCCCGAATCCGGTCCGCATTTTTCAGAACACCTTCAACACACCCACAGGTCTTTTTGGGTCTGTCTCACGACCTAACCATTAAAACAGGTGAATTGGAAGATAGCGGGGAAAATGTCAGCTGTGTGGGATTATTTTATCCTGCAGGATGTGTAGATGGAGATTAGGTGTGGAGGACATTGGGGAGTATAAGGCATTTTTGTGTAATAGTTCACTGTTATTTGCACTGATTTTTTTTTAAGCAGTGTCTTTTTTCAAGTAGAGTCCTGATTCTAAGTTAATAGAATATTTTCCACTCTTGTCTGTTTTGCATTTTTATTAAAACTTACAGTAATACTTGCACCTTTAACTGTTTACGGTTTTACTGTTCACTGTGCAATTTCAGATTGCTATTCATAATTTTGTCCAGTTTGTGTTTATCTCTTAATAAACAGGTAAGTTTGTTGTTACCAAGCATTGTGTTTTATTCAATCTCACCTAATTCAGCTGGCTAGATGTTATCAAGAGTACTAAAACCCTTTTCAACATGAGTCTTACAACTAAGGCTAAATACTTTAACTTAAACTTAAATACATGCTCGGATAGGCTGGTATCGGCCAGTATCGGTATCGGATCAGAAGTCCAAAAACAATATCGGTATCGGATGGGAAGTGCAAAAACCTGGATCGGGACATCTCTAATATACAGTGCGTCCACATGACAGTTTTTTTTTTTGGAAGGATAATTCTATCCCGGCGTCGGAGAAATTTCTTAGAATGTACAGAAGGCAGCTGCTCACCTCTCAGGAAGTGGCCCCAATTAACAGTAAAAAAGGCATTTTATACATCTCCAGTCTACATCTTATTTTACATCATACACATTAGCAGATGTTTAGACATCCATGGCTCCAGCCTTATCGATATATTACACTTTGTTCTTAGCTGAAGGACGCCGCTCTCTATCCATTTCTAAATCTTTGCCACGTACAGAATAATGATTATAACTGTGTATTCAAACAGAGGAACTGTCTTAGTATAGATTAGATTAGAAATTTACTGGTCACATATTGGCATAGTAATTAAAGAAGGTGCAGGAAAAAGGTGCATTAAGAATAAACAATATATATACAGTATATCAAGGTATATACAGTATATCAAGATAAATAAGGATTAAGGCGCAAGTGTACATGTATCACACACAATGAAAAACAAAATGAAAATAAACAAATAAAAAAAATTATTTGATTTAATCAAATTTGAAAATTTGATTAAAACATGAGTTGTGAAACGCAACAGGCAGCCAATACCAGGGTGTAATAAACTCACACATCTTCAGTGATAATTATCCTAACAATAAGGACGCTTCATTTCAGCCACTGGCTCATTTTCACTGAAGGGTTTCTTTTTATGCCTTAACGCAAAAATAACTGCTTCATTGCCCTGACACATCAAATTAAAGGACTTTGGACTTCTACAGAAATGCTGAACAATAAACAAGCATAATTACAACAGGACATTCTTTGTCTATTAAATCTGAAAATTATTCTTTAGTTATCCAGTAAAACTGATCAGTTCACGGCATTTAACGGCAGAAAAGAGCCTCGGTTCAGGCGCTGCTGTGAGGACATCTGACTCAGATATATATACCACACAGCTAGAGGGTGAGGGGGAGGGCTGCCGTGACCTTTGACCCTCATGATTTGCAAATCCAGAGTCCATTCTCACTCCCAGAGGAACAGCCTCTCCTACCATCAGGTTTCCAGAATACGCTCCCAGTCAGCGAGCGTTGCATACCGGCTTTCATCTGCTAGATGAAAGACCCCTTTAAAAATAAAACCACAGGTAGCAAAGCAGGGAGCAAAGGTGCGTATTTCGCAAGAAAACCTGCGATTCAGAGCGTGGTCTGCGTTCAACTCGACTTAGACATGGTGCTGAACAATCCAGACTTAATTCCTCCAGTGAGAGATTTAACGGGGAAATGATTTAAATTGACCTTATAAGTTCAGGCATCATGGACCCATTAGTGAGGGAGGAGGGGATTAAAGGTTTAGAGCTAAATATCTTTTTATTGGGAGTTTCCTGACAGAAACACGTTAAAAAATATGACATGTTAAGCACTGAGAACTTTCCGTTAGAAAGAAATAACTGACAGCCGCTGATGGTTTCTCCGAGCCACCAATGAAAGCAATCATTTGACCTCCGCCCTGCGGAGCGACCACAAGATAATATCCAGGAAATGCAGCGCAGAAAAAAGGACAAATCGGCACAAACCAGGGAGGTCTGTCAAAGCATTCTCTGGATATTAAGATCAGACCAGATGGATACGTGTGAGAAAATAGTGAGCAAAGCTGCAAACATTCATACTCTTTGGTACGGCTGTGAGGAAAAAAGGCCAGAAAGCACCGCAGCATAGCTCTGACGTGAAGCAGGTGTTGGAACATTATTTTAATAACCTTCAGTTCAGAAAAAAAACATGGCTGGTCTGTATTTCTGCAAAAGCAACACTTCATTAAATTTACAGCAGAGCCAATAAATAAACAAATCAATCATTTTCTCTTGCAGCTCAAAGCCTGTTTGGCAAATAAAAATGAGAAAATCAGCCCAAATAAATAATAGTTGAATTATTATATTGGCTTTGTGATAAGAAGTGTTTATCTAGAACAATCTGTGGCTCCAGGGCAGCATGTGGCTCTTTGGCCCCTCCACTATGGCCCTAATGAAGCCAGGTGGCAAAATTACTTTTATTTTCCAGGTTCTTCTGTTTGTTTCATGTAATTTATCGTTGATCATCTGCAACCCCTGGTACACCAATTTGAAAGGGTTTCAATTTTAGCTTTTGCAGGGAAGCTTTTTACAAAAAAAAAGATAATACCGGATAAAAAAAAAAAACATCTTTTAAATTGTTTTTTTTTTACTTTGATCTCTATACCATTATCATTACAGTCGTTTGACAAAAAAATATCTATCAACATTTTCCAACAATGTATTATTTCCCAATGAGTAACAAACTTTTAACAAAATGTTGATGAGAACAAAACAATAAAATAAAAGTTCAGTTTTAAATCCTCTTCTTTTTCATATTAATACTATTAAAAGTAAATTTTTTGTAACATTAGAATATATCTTTTTCAAAGTTATATTTTCTAATTTTTACTCCAATTTTCTGTCCATATTTAAAAGACCGCTGAATTCTCATCCTTTATCTTTCATATTTATGGTCAGTTTAACTCATTCTACTGAAAAGAACTCTTGAAATGAAATTAAACTTTAATTTCCTAGACTTTCAATGCTGTAGCCTTGGTGATGAAAAGGATCCACAGCTTTAAAGAAAAAAAACAAAAAACAAAAAATTTAAACTGTAAATTTACAGTCATATGTTTATATTACTGTTTTTATATATATATTTATTTACTTTTTTTATTTTTTTACTATTTTTCAAGGCTGCACTTTTAAATAAGATGAAATTGTCCAGAGCTGATCCAGATAAATATTTTTTTTGTTTAACACTTGTGTAAACAAAATGAGAAATAAAATCTGTCTAAGTCTATGTCTAAAAGGGTTATAGAATGCAAAACAGAGTTTCCATTGTCATAGATGAATAACGGTAGTTCAGTGGGTGAAATGGACGTACAGAGAAGTTTAAACCCCATCCACGCCTCCTTTCTCTGCAAATATCACAATTCTAAACTTCCACCTTAAAACGGACGAATCCAAACGAAGCACCAAATTGACGTAAACTCTGGGATGTTGCTTTATTTGGTTCTGGCCTGTACTTTTCTAACGCCCCGAAAATGACATAAAGACCAGCCCACTGGTTTACGGCCCAATAACATGAATAGAGGGAGATGTAAGACACCAGTTTAGCTGTTTAGTTTACAGCTGAGTTTACTTCTACAAGAATTACAAAGCAGGCAGTTTTTCTATTGAAAATGAGCCAGAACCATGGGCACGCATGCATTGTTCCACAGTCTTCCAAAGGATCCGAAGACTTGAATAGACATTTTTGTCTATCAGAAGATCCCTGCAAAGTTTGATGCTCACCTGTTCATTTGCTCTAAGGACTTTACCAAAGACAGCTTTCAAAATCTTCTACAGTTCAAAGCAGGATTTGCTAAACTTTTACTAAATCGAGGGGCTGTTCCGACCGTAAGGCCATCATAACCATAAACTGTAAGTATGGCTTAGTTATGGCTGCCTGCCCCCGTCCACAGGGGTTCCTGGACCAGCCCTGGAGCTGACGGCTCAGTTCGAGTCCCCAGTGTGTTTGAACTACGTGCTGCAATGTAGTCGACCAAAATCCCGGACAATTTTGAAATTCCCCCTAGACATTTTTTTAGGTATGAAAAGTGGGACATGGCCAGGAAAAAGAGGACGTCTGGTCACCCTACTATATGAACAATTTAGACGTTTCAGTGAGTGAGTGCTTTCTCAACCAATCAGCGCACAGCTCATCTACATATTCATGAGCATACCATAAAGGGAAGATAACCTCTCATTCCATTCTAGGGCTTTTAACCAGGCTTGCATTAGGGCTCATAGAACAGCAAATATGCCATTTTCAGCCCAAACAATGTTACACCCTATTCAGAGACCTTAAGGACCAGCACCAAATACACTATAGAATCATTCTATCACCCCTTTAATTAGTGAAGAACTCTATGAAACAAATCCTGACTGTTTTTTTTTAACAGGCTAGACGTGGAAGGAGGTGATCCGGTTAGATTAGACTGAAGGTCCTTCTTAACAGACCGCGGCTATGATTTTCATCTGATACTTGACCCCTTGATACTTTTACTGAGCAGCAACAGGAAAGCAGATAGAAGGAGAATAATGGAGGAGTGGTGGCCTACTGGTTTAGATCCGAGGGGTTCTGTTTCTGAGAAGGACAGAATCTGACAGACTGCCACTCAGGGTGCCTCAGCAACACCCTGAGCCACAGAAAGCCTCTGGGCTGGATTTAAACCCATGACAGATGGCTGCTGCAGAAGAAGTGACATGCAAGACATGAGAGCAGGAATACGCAGCAAGTCAGGACACAAACTGAGGAATGAACCAATCACTGATAACAATCTGAAAAAGTCTGAGAGCATTATAGATGAAGAAGATCAGGAACAACCAAGAATCAGTGGTGATTAAGATGTTAACCACAACAGTTAAACAACAAAAACATGAAAATGCAAATAAAGAAATGAGACTTCAAACTAAACTCTAAAAGACTGAAAATGAAATGGAAACATGGATGTGTGGCCAGAGGTTTAAACATAACTATGGCCACAAATATTCTAATCAAACCAGCGTGGAGTTCAGGAAAAGACTCTTGAAATCCATACCTCAATCCTTTTAAAACAAGGTTTCTTCAACACAAGATCCATGTAAGAACACAAACCGGTTCCATCAGTTTGTTCCATCAGTTTTCCACAGAGACCCGAGGTGAGAAGATGGCTCAGAGCTTCTCCTTCAAGTAATCAGAGTGTTTGCTCCGGGCTTTCATGTTGAGGAAGCAGATATGGATCACGGCTAAAATTACCCTGAGAAAGATCTTCATCAGAACCACTTCTTCATACATATCAGAGGTCTGCTTTCTAATCTCTAAATTAGTACCTGATGGAGGGATGTCTTCTTTACAGCTCGCTATCAGCATAGAGGTTCAGACATGTCATGGTGGGAGGGTTAAGTCCTCCCCAAGATTAAAGTCTCAGATCCACAAAGATCTTTGAAAGCAGCAGCGAGGTGTGACGGCGTAAAAAAATGTTATCTGCTGTTTCCATGCAAAGCGGAGATAAAGGAAGCTGATGTAGAAAAGCTGTTGAGAAACTACACAACTTTGCTGGTATTCAAAACACTGCCTGCATTTGGACACAGCGTTTGCCTACATGTACGCTTCATTCAGACTAAATACTTTTCACATGTCAGAAAGGCATCTAACACCTCAACAGTGACGTTCGTTAAAGACGGACACGCGTTGGAAGGAGCTACCCTCTTGTTTTCCATTGCCGGCCTCTTGTGCAATGGCAGACAGCTTCGACAGGTAAAAGTAAACCTTAAAACGTAATCTGTTCAGTCAGTTCATTTAGACTATAATCTTTCTGTTAAAGGGGACACTACACAGAAGTCAGACTTTTTAAAAACATGTTTTCTGACCATTATGGCTGTTGCCATAAGGCTCCGCTTGGTGCTTGAATATGAAAAATGCAACGCACACAGAGACAGAAAGGGAGGTGAGAAAGAAAGAGGAGGTAAGAACTAAGGTGAGACAGAGATAGGAAAGAGTGAATGATAAGAGAGAAAATAAAACAAAACAGCAAAAATAGAAACATAGAAGATTTACAGTAACTCCAATAAGTCTGCTTCCACACCAGTATAAGAGGAGAGGAACAAAAAACAGAGAACCAAAGAAGACAACAGTCAACCAAAGTAAAGATTTAAAAAAAATATCCCTTAGATATCCATGTGTGTGGAAGGAAAACCTATGGTGATTCCATGATATTAACCAGGGTGGTATATATCTGTAGCTGCAGCTTACTGTTCAGTATTAGCTCGATTATTATTGTTTTTTGTTTTTTCTTACAACCTTAAATTTCGCTTATTTAAATTTCATAAACCAAACTAGTTTTTACAGCTTAACTTTAGCCAGGTAACTTTCAACCCGGACACTTTCAATTAATTCAATTCAGTTTATTTTTATAGCACCAATTCACAACACACGTCATCTCAAGGCACTTTACAGTTCACCAGATCATCCAGTCAAATTCATTAAAGGTTTTCTAGCTAAGGAAAACTAGTTGATTGCATCGACTGATTGACACTCAAGGCAATCCCTCACATTAAGCATGGTTGTAGCGACAGTGGAGAGGAAAAAACAGCAGAAACGGGCTCAGTTTGAGCAGAAGCAGACATACAGAAAGAAACCGAGATAAAAGGCAACTGTCAACCAGCTCCACAGGTGGCCCCATCCAGCGAACACATAGCCAGGCAGACGAGCTCCAAGCAAGACCCACGTCAGAGGACTAAGAGAGCACATCCAGCCAGTCCCAGTAAGAGAAACTGGACTGGAAAAAAGGATGAGCTTAAACATCTATAAACAAAGGTGTTGATGGCAGGAGCACAGCTGATCTCCAGGATGGAGTCACAGCCAAACAGGAACAGACCAGATGAAGCTACTATGAGAAAAAGCAGAGAGAGCTTAGCGTTATAGATTGAACAAAGGAGTTCTGCAGAGCAAAGCAGAATGATGAAAAAGGGGTCCCTATGTCCTCCAGCAGTCTAAGCCTAAAGCAGCATAACTATAGAGATAGCTCAGGATAACCTGAGCCACTCTAACTAGAAGCTTTATCAAAAAGGAAAGTTTTAATCCTAGCCTTAAAAGTAGACAGGGTGTCTGCCTCACGGACTAAAACTGGTAGTTGGTTCCACAGGAGAGGAGCCTGTGCAACCAATTACACATGTGCATATTTTTTTTAAGCTCCGGTCATAC
Source organism: Cyprinodon variegatus (assembly GCF_000732505.1). Lineage (NCBI taxonomy): Eukaryota > Metazoa > Chordata > Actinopteri > Cyprinodontiformes > Cyprinodontidae > Cyprinodon > Cyprinodon variegatus. Next base: position 731,284 of record NW_015150747.1, read on the forward strand.
CTTGATGGTCAGCATCAGGTATTTTTTTCAATTTTGGACATATTCATAAAGAGTCCAGAGCGTATGTCGAATGACCGTGTACCCATAATTTATCCAACGTAAGGATTGAAAATGTTGACAGTGAGGTAAAACCCAACTTTCTGTCAGCCATTTAAAGTTGGATTGATGTTGCTGCTGACAAAAACACAGCTTAGACGTGGAGCTCCAGCAGGACAAGGCTTCCCACCGGCATCTGTGTAGAAATTTTCTACACATGAACAGTGTAGAACGATATGGCTACCAAATGCCCAGCGCTTTAATGCCCAGTGAGCCGAACATTTTGATTGATGACCTGTTTGGGTTTCCCCAGCAGTGTGGGAACAGATACGTCTGATTGATTTTATTTCCATTCCAAACAGGCGTCCCGTCAAAGAACAACACAGATGATGGTTTTCCTCTTCTCTTCCAGCTGAGATGGGAATGTTGAAGCTGCTTCAACTTCAAACACCACATCTTAACACACAGGAACTTCCATTAATCTGATCACTTCCCCATGTTCCTAGTCTTAATCTACACTTGGCTCAAACTGTACCTCTAACTCTATTATATTACATTAAGGAAATGTACCAATCTTTGTTCCCTACAAGGCTTTTAAGGCCCCTGAGAACAGAAGGGCATCACATGTGGTCCTGAATAAGAAACATAAACATGTATAGAAAAGAAAAAAGGAAAATCAAAGAAAGATAACGGTTTTACTCAATCACCTGATTTGGCTTCTTTAGCCACTCACCACACTCTGCTGTTTCTATATAACGGTCAAAGCAGCGTAAATATTCCCAGCTTGGTTTTTTTCCTCTAGCAAGAAGGAAGTATGCAGGAAGTATTTGCAGAGTCCAAGAGTGAGATATGAGTTCATTAATGATTGAAACCCTTCGGTGTGGGAACCTCCCTGCTCAGTTAGTCTCCTGAATGCTTTAATCCTCCAAGCGAGTCCTCAGCTCTTTTCTACAAGAGTCATAACTACTCAAACAAATTTAATTTAAGTGAGGAACACATTAAACTGACCCAGGTGGATCTACTACGGCTTTGTCTTTTCATTTCATAGAACATAATCCGGAAGATTTGCCTTTTTCAGATAAACTCCACCAAACAAGGAACAGAAACAGGATCAACTCCTTTCTGTGTCTATTTGCAAACCAGCAACAGGTTGCAAATTCAGCCAGAGTGGCTTCTAAAAACACACAAGACCTGTGGTCAATGGTTAAACGAGACAAACGGGTCACTTCAAGGCAGGCCGTAGGACATCAGGAAAGTGGGATTTTTATTAAAGCAGTCGAAAAGAATGTGGTGTGCATCTAAAGCGAAGAGCTGCAGTTCCAGAGTAAAAACAAACAGAACTGAAGAGGCAGATGGAAGATGGAAAACATATTTATTCTCAAAAGGAAACAGGGCTGTATCCCAAACAGGACAGGGTCACTCCGCCTCAGAGCCACCAAAGGCTAACATGGAAGCTGAATTCTGCCAACAGACACGGACATTTCATTTCAACCCTCGGTGTGAAAGGGAATGTAAATAATGACAGGTTTAGAAAGGCTTAAGAAAACAATAGAACGGTTAGCTAACCCTAACCTCTGTTTGGAAAGCAGATTCAGATCTGGTTCAGTTCAGTGACTCACTGGGCAGCCATCCCTCACAGAGTTTATCCTCTCCATGGTCTCCTCACTTCCCCGTCCTTGGTTAGCACGGCTCAGCCACAGACGAACCGGTCGGCCCAATCAGAGTAGGTCGCAACTTTACATGCAGCTGAGAAAACTTGACCACAATACAAAGGACAGCAGAGGATGGATTCCTATCTTTTTCCTCTAGTCCAGGGGTCTTCCACGTTTTCCAGGCTAAGATTCCCAAAACTGATGGCGAGATAGAGCGGGGACCCCCTGATTATAATTAATGTATTAAATTGTGTTCTATCAAACTGGTCCTATAGTCACTCTATTACAGATGGAGTCATGTAAACAAAAAGTAATTTCACCCTGGGATTATTAAAGTATTTCTTCTGGTTGATGGGACAGGTGTTGTGAATGAAACGGTGCCCAGCTTGAAAGAGCTCCTGTGTGTCGCTGAATGTGTGCATTGATGACTGAAAGACATCTTCTGCCTCCATTTATCTGTTTACATGTGTTGAATTCATGTTAATGTGGATTTAAAGACATTTTAATTAGCAAAACAAATTTCAAAACTTTCGCGACCCCCATGCAGTACCTCTGTTGACCCCCTAGGGGTCGCGGACCCCCTGTTCTCTCTAGTCTATTATAACATCAAATGTAACCCTTTCTGCCTGAACAGTTAACAGCCCAACGTATCCTCCCTGCATAGCGGGACAATGCAGACGTTATTCTTTATTCAATGCTGGATGGGACTGGGAATAGAAATATTCACTAAAACTTTATTCTGAAAAGAATCAGGATATGTGGGCATTAATGTTTCAGTCCTATGAGTCACACTGGGCCGATATTCATAACCAATATTCATTTCCATTCAGTTGGTGTTTTTGTTTCAGGAGGGGGATGTTTGGTCATGTGACAGTAATTGCAATGCAGCTGGGGATTGTGGGTGTTTAACTGAAGCATAACTGAAGCAGAGAATGATGTCAGCACTGTGGTTGGTTCTTCGCAGTGTCCAAAAATCTGGTTATCACAGCAATACCAATGTCAATGTCGGCTCTGATTTTTAATTGTTGCATCTCTTAAAGGAGAAGTCCTATTACATTCACAATACAAACTCTTTAAAGTACTTTAAGTATGAAATTATTACATACATTTCAATAAATGATAAGTGTTTTTAATTAAGTGTAATTTCATTTGAATGTGCTTTATTGGAGACATCCAAGTTTGTCAAAGAACACTACTGCCACCTAACGGTTTGTCATGGTGTGGTAGCGGCTGTTGAGCAAGTCCCACAGTTGTATCTGGTGTTTGTCAAAATGCACTATTATCCATAATGGGGACGACCAGTCCACTATGCGAAGCGGAGAGTAACGGATTAATGACGTGTTCGATGGTAAATCCTCCCTCTTCAAGTTGGCAATCCAACGACGAACCCGTCCGTGGAAGATCAGGAATCAGAAAGGTGAAATAACAATTTTTTTTTTTCATTTTTACGATGTATTCCAACATCCAACTGCCATGCATGTGGGCACTGTCAGTTTCACTATAGCTCTGGTGAATTTCAATGGTGAAGTCCTCTGGAAATCTTAAATAATTGTTGTTGATTGCAGATGTGTCTAGTAGTTCATTTGATTTTGTTTGTAACGCGGGAGAATGGCGCTAGGCTTACTGCAACGAGACGTCACTGCTGATGTCTGCTGCTTTATCTCCTCTCAAAAGCAAAGTGTGCAGATTTTCACACTTCCCTGTATGTTTAGACTGATTGTGTCAGGTCATCTTGTAATCTGTGAGCAGCAATCTGTTCTCCACTAACAGAGACACTTTGCGGGTCTGCACAGCGTTAGGAAAAGTCAGGAAATAGGTTTGTGATATAATATCTTCTAACACTCCCTCCACTTAAGCTCTATCAGCTCCCAGTTTACGCAGCCTCTTGGGAGCGACTAGGAAGCATCTGGTTTATGGATGAGAGGCCTTAGATAAAGGGGCCCCTAAAATTAAAATAAAGAATATAAAAATTGATTCACTATTTCAAGCCAATAGTGTTATTGGAATCCAGGACAAGTCCTTATTGCCTTTGGAACATTCAAAACATTTTGATGGGAAAAATTAATGTCAATGTAATAAAAATGCCAACTTTTCCAAATATATTAAGAAAAATAACAAAAACTCTTGAAAAGAAAATCATGAAAAACACTCTAAGAGTAAAAGAAACACATTTTTTTTGTACAACATAACCTAAGAGGCATCAATGCTGATACTGGCACTTACATTTCTTAGTTTATAAACCTAAATATAATAGTTAACTAGGCTTATTAACTTTTTAACTTTACCTTTTTTTCTTGACTTAACTTTTTTTTTCAACTTAATTTACAATAGGTAATAAATCATTCAAGGGGTCATCTAATTGATCAAATGCCAAAATAAGATGTGCAGCCATGTCGCAATATCATAGCTGAATTATGGATATAGATCTTGTGCTTCTAGACCTCACTAAGTGACAGGGGACTCCCTTTGTAAGGGCTATGCAAGTGATCAAAAACACCACCTTGCCCTATAAAGGGTTAATACTCTTACTGTTGGTGTTTTCTACTATACTGTTTCAGCTGACAGTAAAGTGACTTAGAATTCATATATTTCTATTAAAGGGCTTAAATCTATAAAACCAAAACTGGCAGCGTTGTGGTATTAAAGTGGAAATCTATACCTTGCCCAGTACGTAAAACAACACAATCGAAATGAACCAATTAATTTAAAACATGAGAAATACGTTAATGTTTTTATATAAGGGCTGAATCAGTTTGCAAAAAATCAAAATTAAGATTTTATTTTGATTTGCCTTTGCACAAAATGCAAGCATGTAAATTTGATTTGAAGTTTTTTTTATGAGCTTCGAAGATTGCTGGTCTATTTACTTGGAGTGAATTATCACTGGACAATAAATTAGTGTGTAAAACTGCTAACTTATAGCTCCCATCTGTGGATCTATATGCTAACTGCAACTCTCTTCCCATCTGTGAGGTGGTAAATATATGCATTGTATAGTTAAACCATATTTTATTTATTTTATTAAATCTGCATTATTAAGTATTTTAGATACCTACAAGCTACTTTGCAGTGGTTTATATTTTATTTCTGCCAGTTTCAATCCTTCAGAAACTCTTCTATACTGAATGGTTTTGCCTCAGTTAGGAAAATTAAAGTTAAGTGTCATAATGTTAACAATAATAATAATCTTTGCCTTTATGTCCAAATAAGTTTGCATTGTTACATTTTTGCCACAATATAGCAAATAGTATCTAGTAGCGACCCAGATTAAAAAAATAGGACTAAAGAAAAAACATAATAGATTGTACGAATAAGTCATAATTTATAACTTTGACCACTGACCAGTCTAAACTCATGTTTCTAGGAGGTTCTCACATGTTTTTCCCCGTAAAAGCTGCTTGTTTGTTTTTTACCCAGAAATTAAAAGCTATAAAATGAGTCAGATATTTTATAACAAGAGAAGAAATATCCTAAATCTGGGTTCCTCCATATGAGAGAGAAAATATTCGGGTTATGTTTTCCATCATCCTGCCTTTTATTCTGTTTAGAGCTCCTCTTGTTTCTTTTTACCAACATATTATAACATTACCACATTTAAAGTCAAGCTTTACAAAAGACCAATACATAAAACTGTCTAACTTCAGAAGGATTATACTGTTTAATGCATTTTATAACTTTAATCTGAAACCTTTAGAGCATTGGGCCCCATGCCAGAATCATTCATACGCACATATTCCTTCTTAAATAGTATGTACAAGTGATTTAGGAGAAAATCACTCATACGTACAAATTTTCCGATTACTCAAGACGGACTTAGGAGTCTTGTTCAATCAGTCAGCTGTTATCCAATCCCAATTTATCAATAAATGACATTTGTTGTTTCTTAAAAGCAAATGTTCATTTTAATAGGCTGCATCAGTATATATTATGCAGCTCTGCAATTATTAATGACATTTTTATTGGCTGATGAAAGAACTATGGGTCACTACACCTGCAGCTGGCATGTCGGTTTTCAGGGACTCTGGTTTCATTTGCTGTCAGTTTGTCCAAAGAGAAAACAGTCAGTGACTCTATGTGAGGTCAAGCTACTATAGAAATAACATCTGGAACAGAATATGGATGAAAGCTCAGCAAAGCTCCTAACGGTGAGACTTTCATTTATTTCCCTTCATGGCAGCTCCTTGGCTTTGTTATCACACTGAATGTGGTTGTTTGGGTCTGGTGGAGGAAAGACTGTGTCATTGTCAGAGGCGTGGGAATTTGTAGCCTTCTATGGAAAAATCAGGGTGGTAATTATTCAGATTTACATTTATCTGGAGCGCACACTCACTTATGGCCTACATCACTTTTATGAGGACAATTTCCAATAATTATTGCAGTTATTGTTTGTTGAATCTGACTGTCATGTAAAAGCCCACAATAGGAGAAAAACTAAGAGAAATTTACCATAAGTATATGAAGATGTAGTTGCATGAGGCCCATTGATTCCCAAAGCTGGGGTCGTGACCCCACTTGGGGTTGGTGATCAACCTGTTGGGGTCATGAGATCCGCAACAGAAATTAAACTGAAAGACAAATATTTTTGTGTAAGTGCTTAAATATATAAAAGCATCACTTAAAAAAGGACTAAACCAACTACTCCGGTTGCAATATTATTCCACCTGTAGTGGATTAATTTTGTAGAAATGTTTGTATATATTGCCCACAGTTTTGGTAATGAGTGGAAGCTGATTAGTTTTGTATCCTATGCTCAAGTGTTTGCTCATGAGAGGACAAAGCATGCTTGAAAACCAAATGGTTGGTGTGATCTCACAGAATTAATGCAGTATCAGAATTTTAAAGTGCAATTAGCACCAGTTGTTGACATGCTAAAATTGTTTAACCTGTCCTCAAATAAAAAGCATTGGAATAAAAATATGTTTCTTTGTCTTTAGACAGAACAAGCTTACCGGTAATCATTTAAGTGGAATTTTACAACCACCTTTTTTTAACAGTCAAGATTTGGGGAAGGATCTGTCTTCATTACAAAGTGTGAAATTTGAGTTTTACCATGTGAGGCCAGAGAGGAAAGATCAATTTAGGGGCCCTGCTGGAGACATTAGGACATCCATACATCCACCTTACCCTTAAAAAGATTGATTTAGGGAAAAAAAATGTAACAAGAATAATTGAAATGTAGAAAATCCAGTGGATTTACCTATAAATAGGACCAATAAGACAGTCATCGAGAAGCTGGTCAGAGCACTGACCAATGTGCCAAAGTGCAAAAATCCACCTTATACGCATTATTACCGTAAGAATAAAAGGATACAGTACATTTCTTTTGGGAAAATGACACCAACTGGCAGCCGACAAAATGAAAAAGGAGAGGTCCGAGAGCAGAGCTTTGTGGGACACCCCCCAGAAAGATCAGTAGGCTGCATTCTGTAAATTCCTTTTGTAAAGAAAAAACAATCTAATGTTCAACACTTTGCAGCAGAGCACCCTTTTAAGTGCTAATGTAGTTAGCAAACAGGAAGACCGCAGCAGTCTTTTACAGAACTGATTTATGTGCAGACACATTTGATGTGTGTTTGATTTCAGACTGTGAGTGATGCAAAGGGCCAGATGTAGCCAAGGGGCTGTAAAAATGCCCTTATAAAAAAGTCTATCCAGTGTCAGTTTACATCATATCTCTTGAACAACTAAGGTGGTTTGGTCAATTTTTCAATTTTTCAAGTCACTATAAACTACGAATGAATTAGTTGAATATATTAATATGTATTTCATATGATATTATGCGTTTGAAAGTGCTGCACTGCTCTAATTGTAGCACCCAAACACGCCCTTCTCTAATTAAAATTCAACAGACAAATATTATTTTATCACCAATGGAAAAGTTTTTTATTTATAAGCATTACCTGAAGGTTGCAACCTGATCCCAAACGAAAACTGTAAAAAATATTTCATTTTGGTCCCATATCTGATGTGTTGGGTCAAAATATTAATCTATATTTATTCCAACTTAAAGACACTCTGATTTGATATGCTTTGCTTTATTTGCAATCCAGTACATATTGTTTTATCAGTGCTGTTTGTTTAGACCACTGCATTTCTCTTTTGCCAACATTCAGCATCCCAACAAGATCAAAAGCAGATCTTTATTGTGTTTTCATAAACATGTTGAAAATATGCAATAAAAAAAGGGTTTAATTTGTCTGGCAGGTCGCCTTCAAATAAAACAGAAATAAAAGGACCTCTGAAATCCAGCCGTAGTAGATCCACCTGGGTCAGCCATTTACAGCTGAACAGGAGCAGCCAAAACAAACTGTATTCACTCACAAAGCAGCTGGTGACCAAAGTTCTACATCCGGTTCTGGACAATTCTGGTTTTTTTTTCTGAAGATATAAGCATGCATGAAGTAAGGAGAAAACATGGCTGTCCACCATAAACCTCATTTTGGCAGCAACACATGGACATTATCCTGCTTTGCAGTTTGTAAACATGTCCGTCAATGGAACTGAAAAGTTTTGACACAATGCAGACCACCCATGCAAACCTTGGAGAAAAGCTGATCTAGTTAAACATCCATGATGGTGTGAACTGTTTTTGTCTTGCAGCATCTTTAAAATATCCTGCTGTTTCCCAAAAAAGTACCTAAAACCAGATGCAGAGGTTTCAAAACAGACATTTTTGAACTCCAGGCGGTAAACTGAACACACGCATTCTCCTGCAGCTTGACGATCCGTCCCACAATCCTCACATATTATTGACATGCTTCAGAAAGGTTTCCTGCTGTCAGCAGATTGCGCTCAGATGGAGATGGGGCTCAAGGAAGAGCAAAAAAGAGGCTCGTGTCTCTTACCCAAAAGCCCCCCCAGGAAGCACAGGGACGGTTGCAGCATGCTGGTCGGCTTTCCGCAGGGCTCTAAACGCAGCACAGTGTGTTCGCACAGATACACACACACACACGACACCGGCGTCTGCAGCTCTTGGGTGTGCAGAGGGGCACGCAGGGCCGCCCCGCCTCAGGTCTTCATGGCAACCTGTGAGCCTCTCTCAGACAGACTGAGACAGTTCACGGCTCCAAACTCTGCAGCCAACAGTCTGAAAGACAACAGAGAAGAGAGGTGAGAAAATCTCAGGTATGACCTTCTTCTATACCAGTTCTACCACACGACAGAAGCTTAACCTCTTGACGCCCTTTTTGCAATTTTGCAACAAACGCTTTGTATTACGTATACACCCAAGATAGCATGTGCTCTTACTTCCATTACCATTAGCCGTTATAAATGTCACACAATTGTGTTTGTCTTTAAATAGAATGATAAAAACAAAACAGTTTGGCGTTGAGTTAAAGGGAAATAACCTTTTTTAATATATACAAAAACAGTTTTTGCAATCTCAGACTGTATCCTTTATGGATAAATTTCAAATATGTCTTTTCTTTCACTCCTCTTCCCCATTGTGATCCTTTTATTTTTCTATAAATGGAGCCTAGGCTGCCTTCATCCGCCCTCGACACAGCCAATCAGCTTTGAACCACAACTCCACGAAAGCCAATCAGCATCCAAAGTTCACCTTAAAAGGCCTCCGATCCACAACTTGTTTGCTCCTGGTGCGCAGGCGGTAAATGCGCTGTGGGACTTCCTTCAGTTTCATTCCTCCTGGACTCTTCCTGCATTCCCTCTCTCACTTCAACAGGTCAGGCAGAAGACAGCCATGTTCTGCCTGGTTCTGCCAGAGGCTTCTTCCCAATGGGGAGTTTTTCCTCCCCACTGTCCCTTCATGCTTGCTCATCATGGACAGGTTCTTTCAACCTGTGTTATCCAAGCTGGACTTCCATCTTCCAGGTCCCTGAGTGAAGCTCTAGAATCAGCTCATGCAGTCCACTGGATCGCTCCATAAAGCTCAGCAGACCGTCTCTCTAACCAGCAGACTGACCAACTTCATCTATCTCCACTCCACCACCAGTTTCAGGCCTGGGGGGGGAACTGACCTGTTCTTTACGCCTGTTCATTCATATCTATCAAAATTCAGTGCTATGTTTTCTGCCGAGGTCTGAGCGCCAAAGACTAAGTAATTGTATCAATAAATTTCTTCTAATTGTCTTTTCTCTCCGTGTGAGTTTTTCCGATTGAACAGCAGCAAGGCCTCGGACACCGAGTATAATGTCTGTGTTTTGTCTTTTCTGTGTTTCTGTGTTCTTGGATGGGCTGTACAGAAACTGAATTTTTCCTTCTAGGATTTTTTTATTTGAAATATACATATATATTGATGCAGGTGTCCAGGGATTAAAGGAATAGTACACCCAAAACATGATTAGCCTTCATTTTCTACTCACCCCCATGCTGAACAACACTCTGGAGTACTTTTTTGATATCTCAAATGCATCTGGAGATCTGGGAGGCTTCTTGCTGTCTGCTGACATTCAAATAATGGAGGTCTATGGCGCCCGAGGCAGAAAGGTCCATAAAAGTCCACAAAAAACGTGTCAATATTCCTCCATACTGCTCGTCCAATGTATTCCAAGTATCCTGAGTGGGTAGCATCCAGAATTTACTCGAAACGAAGTCATTTAGAATGTTTTTAGAGCATAAACAGTAGTGTATAGGATTTCCTGAAAGCGCGCACCTGCGCGTTCATGACGCTACGGAAGCCGGCAGACCAAACCAGATGAAAGTGCGCATTCAGCGTCTGCTCTGCCGATAATGCAAGCGTAGAAGAAGAAATGTGCTGTTTACCTGTGCAAAGAAAGAAACAACGAAAGAAAAATGTCTGAGGACTTCAGTGTTGAGGAAGAGCATGAGTTCTTTGCCGAGCTGAATGCGCACTTTCATCTGGTTTGGTCTGCCGCGGTTTCCGTAGACTCGTGAACGCGCTTTCAGGAAATCCTATACACTACTGTTTATGCTCTAAAAAACATTCTAAATGATTCTGTTTCGAGTAAATTCTGGATGCTACCCACTCAGGACACTTGGAATACATTGGACGAGCAGTATGGAGGAATATTGACACGTTTTTTGTGGACTTTTATGGACCTTTCTGCCTCGGGCGCCATAGACCTCCATTATTTGAATGTCAGCAGACAGCAAGAAGCCTCCCAGATCTCCAGATGCATTTGAGATATCAAAAAAGTACTCCAGAGTGTTGTTCAGCATGGGGGTGAGTAGAAAATGAAGGCTAATCATGTTTTGGGTGTACTATTCCTTTAAAGTAATTCCTTACATGTTTTCATGTTAAACTTGATATGATCACCTAAATGACCACCAAAACAGTTGAATCTGCTGCAGGAAGTGGCATTAATAAGAATTTTCTGTTCTGTTCACCTGTTCTCTGTTTCACGCGCTACAGCTCAGCTCAGCAGCCGGTCAGGTGACTTTCTGAGGACAACACTGAAGCTCTGGGGTACTTTGCGCTTAGGGAACAGGTTTCCTCTCCATGTTCATCAGGATTCTCCACTCATTCATTCAAATCATTATTTAAAGCTCCTCTTTTTTATCCTGGTGTTCATGTTTTTGGGTCGTTTGCATGAGTAGCTTTATCGTTGTATGTCTTCTTAACTTTAGAACTGATGTATCTCAATGTTCAGCATTTTGGGTAAGTATTTTTAAATGTGCGTAAAAAAAAAATTAATGGCAGCCAGGTTGCATAAGTACGCATATCGTTTAATAAAGAGCCTTTATTAATCAGTATCAGTGCTCAGTCTTAGTTCAGTCATTCATTCATTCTCTGTGGAGCCATCAGCCATCCTCCGTGGCGTGGTTCTTTAGAGCGGCAGCTTATCTCCTGCTCGCGCTCAGATAAGCTCATCAAGAGGCCAGCTCTGTCCGACGATGCGCCCTGGACACAGTGCAGGTGGTGGGAGAGAGATGAACCCTGACAAAAATAACACAATGTGTCCCAGTCCATGCATGAGGCTGTTGCAGAGCTGTTTCACTGACAAACTGCTGCATCGTAAAAGCAAAAATGATTGTTCTCGCAGATCCTTCCTCCCTGCAGCTGTTAGACTTTATAACCCTCATTTTTTCTCACAAACCCAGTAAGTGTTTAAATCCCTGCTGCTTTGCCGTCTTTAACTTTCTAATAAAGTTTTGCTTGGAGGTTTACATGCATATATATACAAACATATTTTGTACCGTTGTTAAAGTGACTCTTTTTTTGTGCACCCTTCTTGATTTTTTTTTTACTTTGCTGTTATTAACAACTTTTAACTGTATTTTTCCTTATGCTGCGGCTTTTTTATTTTTGGGTTATTGTCTGCTTTCATCTGTATTTCACTTTGATGCTGAGACAAGCAGTTGTCAAAAAATGGAGGGAGCTCAAACCTGCTCCTGGAACAAAAGCCGAACTGAGGTCGAGCCTCTTTTGCTAAAAGGTAAGATGCTGTGATAGAATTCTTATATTCATGAGAAAAAAATGATCAGATATGATAACTTCCTCTTCTTAAAGGAATAGTACACCCAAAACATGATTAGCCTTCATTTTCTACTCACCCCCATGCTGAACAACACTCTGGAGTACTTTTTTGATATC
>NW_015150747.1:745977-763895 GCF_000732505.1 Cyprinodon variegatus
AAAACAATTTCACAGGATGTTAACAAATTAGCTTTTCCAAAAGTCAGTCTGTCTTCGCAGGACGAGAAGAAGAAAAGCAGCATTTATCACCTTTCAAAATGACTTAATTGGTTAAAGCTAGTTATCGTCACCCCCATTGCAAAAAATAAGTGCATTTTTCTTATATTGAGGCGGAAAGGGAGATACTTTTCCAATGGAATAAGACAATTTACATTTAAAATAAGTAAAAGCCATTGCATTGTCTCATTTCAAGTGCATATTATCAAATTATTTTATTTTAAGAGAGTAAAGATACTCATTCATTACTCATTGGCAAATCATCATATTTACCTACTCAAATTAAGGGTAAATACACTTGATTTAAGACATTTTACTCATATCTAGACCATTTTTGCAGTGTGGGGGATTTCGATGGAGCTTTGGGATCAAGCCCTGCTTTGTTTAACAGTGTGACCAATCACTGAACGGTACAGCTAGTTTAAAGCAGGTGGACGGTGAAGGAATAACAAGAGAACAGGAAGGCTGCAGCTCTAAAGAAATGCTGTATGAAGAGAGAACATGAATGTATATTTTCTTAAAGAATACAGACTTTTGGCAGCCAATCCTTCATCAGATGAGTCAGGAAATAAAGCTCATACTAACAGGTTTTCATGCACTTTCCCTCCAAGCACTCAGCCAAATACGCTAGATGGAGATTCCTTATGCTGCCATTTGTGAAAGGTCTGAATGTATTTTGATCTCTTTTGGTGGGGTGGCATGTCTTTCCCAAGGATCATTGGATTATAGGAAGAGAAGCAGCTGGAATCAAACTCACAACTTTCCAAAAAGCCAAAAAACCACTTCTCTAAATGTCTCGGATTTATGTTCATATAGAGAAACTGGAGGACCAAAGTGGCTCTATATGGAAATAAAAAAGATGCTTTTCTGATTTATCCGTTTTGTTACATATAAAAATAAACTCTCTAATGTCCTTCAGATTTTAAAAGGTTTCTGAACGACTCTATCAGTCACTGAATATTTAGCACAGAAATGCTTGGGATCAGTTACAGCTCTATCTGAGCTTCAATAGACACTTTCAGCTGTAAGGATGGTGCATTGGAGAAGATCTGCTTTCCATTAAGAAACAACCTTTAAGGATTATCCGGTCCACCAAGGCTTTCAGTTCTAATACTCTTCAGTAAATAAAGATTTGACTTTTTGTTTGTTTTTACGAAGCCAACTTAGAAATGGAGCCACCATCAGTTCTGCACACAGAGAACATTGAGCTGTTTGCTGCCAGTGGTCCATCAAACCAGGATACACAACCGGTACATGAGAAAGTCGGGCTGAATGATGGCCAAGAAAGAATAAATGATCATAACTAAAGGGACTGAACTACTTAAAGGCAACATCAGACATGTACGTGGCAGCCTTAAATACTGCTGGACTCCATGAAAGCAGCAATGCTGATGAAAACGACCTGATAGGGAGCTGGGGTCCCTATCTAGAATGAAAAAATCTTAATTTGGGTTACCAGACTGGGAAGAATAAAGACAGCAGACCTGAAGCATCCCTAAAAAAATAAGATGCATGGATGGCTTTATCCAATATCTGTACCAGCAAACAGGAACATTAACAGCGGGAGACACGACACCTCCAAAGATCACTTTTCTTTCAAATATTGGTTGTATTCTTAGTTTTGTTTTTAATGTATATATTTTTTCAGGACCCCAGGAAGAATAGCTGCAGCATAGCTGTAGCTAATGGGGATCCTTTCAATAAAACTAAAACTAACTGAAACTGACAAAGGTCTGACGGACATGTTGGTTAATCAACCTGACATTGAGGCGGAGGACAAGGGAGAAAAACAGTGTAGCACTGACAGAACATCCTGGTCTCAGGCAACATCTGGAAAAGGCTTGAGAGGGAGAAAAATTAGAGAGGATATGGAGAGAGAAGATCTATGTAATGACTTTGCCATCAGAGCGAAGAGAGAAAATTTCTGAGATCTCTGGCCAAAAGTGAACAAAACTCTGTTTCACTGCAGAAGACTCAGACCCCACGGCCTCTGGAAGAAGACTGGAGCTTCAGGTAGAAAAGGCCGGTTGGATCGAATGAGCAAAGCCAGTTTTTATACCATAGGGGGAATATTGGCACACAAACACACAAAAAGAAAGAAATCAAAGACTTTTCTCTAAGAGTTTGTTCAGATTAGCAGCATAGCATCACACAGTTACTGGGTGTTAAACAGTCAGAATGAAGATCACCATGTCCTACAGAGACTATACAAAACAAATTTTCAAGTTCAGGAAACCAGTTTGAAGTCGTTTAAAGTTTTCCAAAAATATGTCCAACAACTCTGACTGGTTTTCTACGATCCGCTGATAGATATGTGTGCATGTTTGTTTAGTCCCGTGTCTCTGCACTGCTCAGTGAAGGACCACTGACCTGTCCAAGATGTCCCCCGGCCTCAGGCCTACTGACCAGTGTGGGTACTGTCACAACCCGATCCGTCCCGGAAGCATGATCCGTACCATCAGCTCATTTGCTCATGCACATCTAGGTATAAATCATGTTATTTTGAAAAAAAATACCTAAATTACATTTTTCCCTCCCCAAAAATAGTAAGGGTACTAAAATATACCGTGCTTAAGGTTAGTAATGTATTTCCTGAGCAAAAAAATTAAATGCCTTAAAATCCTTTCTGTTTTATCACTTGTCTCTGCACAATCTGCACCGGAAATGTGACCGAGAATCCCCCCATCCCATTGGTCGAGCCAAGTGTTGCTCACGGAGAAGATAGCGGGAGATAGCATAGTAGGATGGGAGACGAAGGGAATAATTTAAATTGCAGGAAAAGGAATCCTGGCAGTCCAAAGGAACAGCAGAGAGGTGTATGGAGGTTCTTCAGGCAGCTGACCTTCAAAAAAATCCAAGCTGCTGTGTCCTCTGTCCCCAGCATCCCATCTCCACTGGTTTTGTGGAGAGGATTTTCTCTTTAATGAAGAACAAATGGACTGATGTGCAGAGCAAATGTTCCACTGAATTAATTAAAGCTGAGCTTGTTGTCAGCCTCAATTATGAACTGTCTTGCTTAGAGTTTTACTCTGCAGCACTCAAAGACAAACAAGTCACTGCTGTAAGAGCTCAAAGGAAATACAAGTGGAAAAAGTAGGCTATCGCCACATAATGTGGCAATGAGCTAATGACTTTTTACAACTGTTTTACAACTTTAGCCTACAGTCATTGCATTTAATGCACAAATATGTTTACAAGTTTGCTGTTGCACTAAATATATGCACTATTTATTGTTTTATATTCCTTTTTACAGTTTGAAGTTAAAGGAATAGTACACCCAAAACATGATTAGCCTTCATTTTCTACTCACCCCCATGCTGAACAACACTCTGGAGTACTTTTTTGATATCTCAAATGCATCTGGAGATCTGGGAGGCTTCTTGCTGTCTGCTGACATTCAAATAATGGAGGTCTATGGCGCCCAAGACAGAAAGGTCCATAAAAGTCCACAAAAAACGTGTCAATATTCCTCCATACTGCTCGTCCAATGTATTCCAAGTGTCCTGAGTGGGTAGCATCCAGAATTTACTCGAAACGAAGTCATTTAGAATGTTTTTAGAGCATAAACAGTAGTGTATAGGATTTCCTGAAAGCGCGTTCACGAGTCTACGGAAACCGCGGCAGGCCAAACCAGATGAAAGTGCGCATTCAGCTCGGCAAAGAACTCATGCTCTTCCTCAACACTGAAGTCCTCAGACATTTTTCTTTCGTTGTTTCTTTCTTTGCACAGGTAAACAGCACATTTCTTCTTCTACGCTTGCATTATCGGCAGAGCAGACGCTGAATGCGCACTTTCATCTGGTTTGGTCTGCCGGCTTCCGTAGAGTCGTGAACGCGCTTTCAGGAAATCCTATACACTACTGTTTATGCTCTAAAAACATTCTAAATGACTTTGCTTCGAGTAAATTCTGGACGCTACCCACTCAGGACACTTGGAATACATTGGACGAGCAGTATGGAGGAATATTGACACGTTTTTTGTGGACTTTTATGGACCTTTCTGCCTCGGGCGCCATAGACCTCCATTATTTGAATGTCAGCAGACAGCAAGAAGCCTCCCAGATCTCCAGATGCATTTGAGATATCAAAAAAGTACTCCAGAGTGTTGTTCAGCATGGGGGTGAGTAGAAAATGAAGGCTAATCATGTTTTGGGTGTACTATTCCTTTAAGCAGGACAGGCTTATGTTTAAGATACTTATTTTATTCAGCAAAGTTTGTTATTTTTTTGTATTAAAGTGAGTTGCTAGATAATCTTTTTTTTTTCCCATGTGTTTATGTCACTGACAAATATGCATCTAATTCAATGCAGATTTGAGTCAAATACTTAAAAAAACACACCAGGAGGGGTAAAGGCAATCGGGTGAGCTGGCACGCACATGAGGCATCCCTTACTTTTTTTCAGGGAGTTGGCAACCCTAGCTACTGAGCACAGCTAGCCACAGCGCTACCCAGCTCTCCCCTTTATATCGTGGTCTTGCACTTATTTTGTTTACCATAAATTTATGTTTTTCAGGTAAAACTTCATCGATCATTAGACACAGTAAAACTACAGATGCTCCCGACTCGGCACACCAAGGCTGCGTGATGTTATTTTCGTTGTCTGGGCAACCACATCATGTGGCAACATTCAGCCAATCATGCAGAATAACGTCACTGACATGCGCAGGACCCGAGCAGATCTGGTACCTACTGGGCGGTCATAACACTGCTGCAAGCTGTCTAAACTGTTGATCCGAGGCAAGATGGATCCACACCTTCCAGGGTTTTGCACTAAGAATATTCCAGCTGAAATATTGTGGCTCATTGGCCGGATGAGGTATTTCCCAGGCAGGTGTAGCCTGCAGCCCCAGTTTCAGCACCGCCCTGTTGTCTTCTGCCTTTTTGCCTCATTTTGCCTCCAGAGATGATATTCTGCATATCTTGGTTGTGGCCACACAGCTTTCCTTTTCCTGTTGCCTTCTTTTGATGTTAAACCACTCTGGGATTTTCCAGTTGACCTCGACAACCAACCGGACACTAACAGTCATTCACTGGGTATTTCTGTCTTCTGCTTGGCCGCTCTCTAAACCAGAGCAGCAGTTTTTGAAAAAATCAGACCAGCCTCTCTGGTTCCAACCCCCTTTATAGGAACTTCACTCCAATCTTCGCCATTCTGATACTTACCTTTGAACTTTGGCAGCTTGTAGGAGCATCTTGGCCGACTCACCATTTGTATCACTGAGTAGATTAACAGATGCACCTGATAAAGCAGTTTACACCTCCATCTCCTGCCTTTTTCTCCTTATTTTATGCTCCTACCTCAGATGTGCGGATACAGGATGGATGGATTTTAAAGATTATATAGAGACAACAAGGGTTCATCTCTTGTTGGCCCATTTACAAGCAGCCAGATTTAAAAAAGATTTAACTGCTGATTTAACTGGTCCAAGTCTAAACATCATCACCACTTGGTTTGAAGCAGCTACAAAGACTGGGATTCTGTGAAATGTCTTTATGCTGTAAAACAGACAACAGATGTGCTCCTGTCATAAATAATAATTGGTTTCTCCTTTTTTGCAGAACGGAATTTAAAGTTAGACTATTAGAAAAAGTTCACAAATTTAAACCAGTGTCTTTAGAATATTGTTCCTGAGAGCGCCCTCTGCTTTGTTTTGCTTCAGTCCATCCTATTCTGATTAAAACGTATCACATTTTCTAACCAGCCCTGTTTGACAGACCATTAGGAAAACCGCACAGGAAAGTGCAGCATTGTCCTTAATTTAAAGAATTTTATGGCACAAACCGCGTTATGCATCTCTGGATCGTGTCAAGAAGACGGTCTGAGCATAGTTAGACTCCTCCGCCGCACAGGAATGCCTCTGATGTTCTGCTTGGAATCACGCAGGTCTCTAACATCCAGTCCACAGCAAATGTCATAAATTCAACCAACCACGTCACTAGGGATTAGACTAATCAGTCAATAACACCACAGATTTATGGCAAACTTTAACCCAAACATCAGCTGTGTTGAATATGGATTCAAAGGGGGCCAACACGCTGCTGTGATCAGCGAGTGAACACAACACAAATGTTTATTCCTGAGAATAAACAGATCTATTAGTGGATTACAGTTAAAGTATGTAGCTCACACTTCAAAACAGTTTAGACGCAAACAAATGCAAGCTAAACAGCCAAAAATGATTCCTCGAAACCATTATAAAAACCTTAGTAGGAAGTTCCCATCCCTTCTCAATCAGCATGAGTGTCTTAATTTAAAAGATTTGTGGATTTATTTGAACTTGTTCTGGGTTAAACTGATTTACAAAACACTGCGGCAGTAATATTTCTAAATCCTGTTTATGAGGGCTGCAGTGGTTTTTGTTGTGCTCGGGTCCATCCCTTTTCCATTACTATGGTGCCTCTAATCTGTTTCCAACCCGGCTGGTCGGAATATAAGAAACACCACAAAGAAAACTCTAGCATTGTATTTTTATTCAGAGAATTTCAGGCACAGACCCCACTGTGCTCTCTCTGGATCATGTCAACAACATGCTCCGATCTCAGTTAATCTCCCACTATGCCGAGGAATGCCTGTCAAGTTCTGGTTGGAATTAAGCAGGTCTCTCACACCCAATCAGCAACAAGTGTCATAATTAATTCTGCTTTGCAGCTGCACAGTGCACCTGAACGAGCAGCCAGCGAACGATAACTCAGAGAGTTCCCTGCAGGGTGAAAGCGCTGTTGTGATGGCGCGCGGCCAACGTGCTGCTGTGCTGATCATCAAGTGAACTGAACACAAATGTTGTTTCTTAAAATGAACAGATCATGGATTATAATTCAAACTTTCTGCTCAAATTGCGATGTAAACAAATGTAAATTAAAAACAGACAATCATTTCTGTAAACTGTTAAACCGCATTCAGAGCCGCTTTTCTTTCCCTGTTGCTCAGACTCTGTGACATAAAGGCTAAAAAATGCAAACTTGCATGCACTAATATTTAGACGAATAAATCAGGTGGTTTCCAGGGATGGAACAGCACGTTTGTATCCTCCACAAAGGTTTAGTTAGGCCATTCCACAGACTTTATATTAGTAGGTTTCAGGTTTCCTGTTGGAAGAACCAACTGTTAGACCATCTAGTGAAGTAGGAAGAAGCCTTATGCATCTAAACAGAAAAATCATCGCAGTATCCATGTCTGCAACATTGCAATAGCAAAGGCTTAAATACAGAATCATCCCTAATTTAGCTGTTAAATACAGGAAGCTGTTTGTTTTCAGAATGCTGCAGTGCTCCTTTCTGTCACACTTACAGCACTACCGCTAACAGCAAATAACATTAAAAGACAGGAAATGTCCAGTGAAACTGTCATGGTGTGATCCAAGCAGGACCTCCTCAGCTCCATCCGTGCTGCTGTCATGGTAGCCTAGAGATGGACACCACACGCTCACGCTGCTCCACCCGCATTACTCGCCACATCCTTACAACGGATTGCTTGCACATATAAAGACTTGAAGTGGAGTAAGCAACACATTGGCTTGTCAGAAGGGAGGAGGGCGACAAACATTATAAAACATGTTGAGCTGTCGCCACAAACATTATTTTCCAGTTGGAAACCCTTAACACTCGAGAATTCATCTTGTACTGCTCAGCCACAACCATTTAAGAAGAACTCAAGAGCCTGAAGGAGTAAGTTGTTGTGGTTTGACATAGTGATTTTTGCTATTTGATTTGTTAAACAGATTAGCTAGAAACCAAACTTTGGTAGCAGGAACTAGGTGTTGCTTCACCCAATCAGCTCAGAAGATTCATCTGAATGTTGACAAAATGTTGAACTAATGCTGAACAACGCTCAGCTTAACAGGGTGACACATGGGCACAAGTTTGCTGATAAATAAACGTAATGGCTAACAAATATAAGGAGCATTTTCAACTGTTTACTTGCTGTAAAGAACTTATGGTCTCAACTCTTAGAGGAGCTAAAGTTCAGGGACACTGAGATTTTGTCTTTTGTGAGAAAAACTTCATCAGGACAGACATGGAAGTGGGAGATTGCACTGAGAAGTCCTTTGCAGTCTCTCATACCACTAGGGGTGTGGGAAATAATGGTTTTGGCGATATATCGTGATATTCGGCTGCCCAATATAATATCGATCTTTCACTTCTTAGTATCGATTTAAAAAAAAAATGGTTACATAAAACATTGATGGGAAAATGGGCTACCTCTGCACCACCACTCTGGCAGAAAGCGCTGTGGAGCCCTTTAACTGTGCGTGCAGCACCAAATCTGTATTTGAGGCAGTCACAGTTGAAGAAAACCCCAAACAACATGGGTAATAATACCTAATCAATATTTTTTGATGAAAATATACAACACTTGCTGTTTTATCTCATCATTTGATTTTGATAGCTGGGGAAAATATGGCAATATATAGAGATACTGCAACATCGTGATAATATCGTATCGTGACTCAAGTATCGCGACATGAATCGAATCGCAACACTCATGCCATGATCACCTCTACATACCACTATAGCTTGGACCACTCATGATCTTGGCCCTTCTTTTTTTTTTCTGTCTGTTTCTGTCTTCAGACCTTTGAGCCTATCTGTCCCTGTTCTGATCTGTTTGCCTGATCTGTCTTCAGATTTTTGCTGTATTCTATTAGTGGACTGTACCCGGATCTTCCTCCTGACTTCGCCCTCTGGATTTTACTGCCTTCCGTCATCCGCTTGGAACTGATCTCCTGTCAGTTCTGTTATCTTCTAGGCTTTGGCATCTGGAACTCTCTGTGCATCAACCACTGAGTCTGGTCAGCCGACCGGCTGGCATCCACCTTGTTCTCTGAACACGGACTGTAGTCTTAACCAGGTTAGTGACTCAAGCGTTCAGACCATCCTCCGTCATGTTTTCACGGTCACTAACCTGTGTTTTCTCTCTCCAGAGTTTCCTGCCTTTAGACGTAGCCTGTGATGCTGCAGATCCGCAGACTGTCTGGTTTCAAATAAACGCTTTTGAAGTTATCCCACTGTCTGTCTTGCCTGAATACCAGGTTCCTCTGTTCTGAGTTGTGAAAATAGCAAGCTAGAATTAGGTAGCATTAGCTAAATAGGAAATAGCCTGTACCTGCAAACTGCTTATGCTTCATTCATTTATTCATTCATTCATTCACACACTGGGCCCTCAGGCCACCAGACCCTCTGACCAACAACAGCAACTTGGATAGGAAATAACAACAGACAAATGGAACGTGGGCTCGAACCATCAGGTGGCAGGACAGACCCCCACCTGCTGAGCCCCTAACCCCTGGTCATCTTCCTCTGGGTCTGACTACAGCCAGCGGATAGTCCTCCTTTGTGGCCTTGGCTTTGTGTCTCATGGAGACGGTGCGGTCACCTTGCTATGATGACCCCCTCCACATGGTCTTCAATCTCACTGAAAGACCACCTCTGTGAAGCACAGCTTTGAACAGGACTTACTCTCAGCATCTTTGGCCTGTGGCTGCTGCTCCTGGGCTTCATTTCTGACTGAATGGGTCACATCTGCCCAGATGTGATCACTGACTTCCTTCTGCCTGCCGCCGCCACCGCTTCTTTGCTGCTCCTGGATGTTGTGTGTCATAGGCCATCCACTAACCTTGTTTCCTACAACTGTGCACTAAGAAACAAACACTGGACGCTAAGAAACTAATTTCCTCGAATTAGTTGTATAATCTCCTCGCTTTATGGAAAAGCACTCAGATAAAGCAGAAAAATATGACTTTTTTAACCAATAAAGAGCAGAACATTAATTGCTTCACTACTGCTGATAAACATCTGCTCTGGTTTCCATTTTAACAAGAATGAAACAACAAATGCTGCTAAGGCTTGTGATGAAAAAAAAAAAAAAAATAAACATTTATTTTAACAGTGAATGCAAAGTGTTATCTAGCCTCACCCTTTGTAACTACTAAACTTCTTGCAGGTCAAACTTGGATAATGACCCTTCATAATTTACCACATTTATACATGGAAAAGCACAGCTTCCTTAACCTTTTATGCCAGAGAACCTTCTTAAATGATAAAAAGTCATTTGATATTTTAAATTATCTCCAATCTGTTGGTTCTCTTTAAATTTTTTCTTTCTAAAAATGAGATTTTTGTTTATTTTAACAGCTTATTGTGAAACACTTTTAGTAAATTAATGGTTTTTGTCAGAAAGCGAAGGAAACTGGAAGCTGGATAATTAAGAGATTTTGATTCAGTATATTTAATAAAGGGCAGCGCCACCTACAGCTGCTTTCATGAAATGTGCTTTTAATTTCTGATTCTTTAGCCCATGTATGCAGCCAACAGCATGTTTATTTAGCAGGTAAAATATGCATCCTTTACAGAAATATTCCATTCCTAATCTGATAGCCATTCTGACATCAACAAGTGTTTCCGTCATTTGAAGATCCAGTTTTGCTGCAGAAGCTGCAGCAGTGACAGTGGTCCTCAAAGGCAGCATTAAACAACTGAGATGCATGCAAACAGGCTGCTGGAGCTCCTGCTGAGAGCCGCCAACCTTTGTCTGCAAGCCAACTGTGAGGTTAACTAACATGCAAGTTTCAGTGTGTGATCTCAGCTCCTGGGGCTGATTGACCAGAAAAATCTACATCCTACAGCAGTCAGAGGAGCACCGAGGAAATCTGAGAAAAAAAAACACATTTAGGTCTTTAAACCATAGATAAAACCATACTGCGATGTGAAAACAATCATCTTGGTGTATAAACTAGGCCCATTAACCTCTAAATGTTGGTTTTGCTTCAAGGCCAAACAGAACTTGGTTTTCTCAATTTCCCTGAATCATATTATTGTCTCTATCTAAACTATGCAAATGTTGCACACCGCATTGTTACCATAAATGGCTTTATATTTTTATCTTCTAGAAGCGGCGATCTGAATAACCAAAGCAGCACAGACTTAAAACCACAGCTTACTGAACAGTGAACTAAATGGACCAAAAAAGAAACCACACTCACATGCAGGACAGGTTGAATCTTGCACTCTGGTCTCTGCAGCCAATTCAGCCAGACGTTTACGATGCATCACACCCCAGTCACACGGACCACAGGACGCCCACCAGGCCTCATCTTAGTTCTAAAACCAGTGATGGCGTGAGAGTGGCCCTAAATGTTAACATGCACGCATATAAAACACTAAACCTCAGACTGGTCCTCAACAAAACACAGCAAGAGCGGCGGAGAGGACGCCGTGCACACAGCTCAGGGCTGACTCACCGCAGTGCCCAGCATCTTCTTTGTGCCTCAGTTTTATGTTTGCACGTTTTAGTCCAGAATGCTTTAATTAAACCCACTAAACAACGCAGCAGTAAAAAGGCCTGATGGGCTACAGGAGGCAAAAAAAAGATGAATCAGCCGGAGGATGATGAAACAGGGCCTGAATGAGCTCCATGCTGCTGAGAGCTGAACGAAAAGCCCAAAGTCAAATGCAAAATCAGATATTTGCTTCAATAAAAATAATACTGATTAAAATATAATGTTTACTCAGGGATTTAATAACAAGAGAAAATGGGATCAAACCAAATAAAATATAGAATATTTGACAATTCTGTGCATCCAAAGTGATAAAACAGGCCCAACATGAGGATGTTTCTGAAACATGGAGAAATAGTTCATCTTTATGTTCCACCTTTGAATAACAAGCAGCTGATAGGCATCTGGAAACCAGAAGACAGGAAAAATCCAGCAGAGATCTGAGAGATTCATCCTCCTTCAGCTCATCACTCTAAGAAATGATGTAAGTGGGCAGTAAACGTAATCCATGCAAATCATTAAAAAATCCCCTCTACATGTTGAACTCGATTATAACGGTTCAATCTTTTCCCTTTCTAAGGGAATCAAAATATGCGCAATGTTTAAAATCTGTTTAAATTTTATAGAAAGTGTTATAATTATGTTTCCTTATTTCTCTGTCTGAAAGCATCTGTTGTTCAGACATGATCTCCTTTCACCGCTTTTTAGGTTTTGATAATTTTAACTTTGCAGCTTATTACTAAATCAGTGTTAATAATCGATTATTACATGATGGTGATGCAGTTTGTCACAGAAGAAAGTTTTGGGTTTGACCCTGGACTGTTCCCTTTTAACGTTTTTAAAGTTATAGCATTAAAAAAAACAATATTTATAGCTTTAAATATTATATATAAAACATTAGAAGCACTGTCTTTAATTACTCAAATCAGTAAATTGAGTTCAAACTGTTACTTATTGGATGAGCTCTATAGGTTGTTTTTCGCAGCCCAGCCGCTCAGATTGGCCGCAGTCACATTTCTGTCAGTCAGTCTGTAAAGTCCGGGATTTTCCGCAGATTTAAGGCAGTCTCTGCGGTTTTCTACTAGCTCCTCACATCACTAATAATTAATTTATTTCCTGTCCGAGAGATTCTGTGAGAATTATTCACTTTATTTTATTAAATCTATTTGAAAACAAGGTGAGTAAATGAAATATGGCAGTAAAGAAGCTGCAGGAGACCCAACCTGACAGACCAAGATAAAAAAAAACACCCTCAGTTGGTGAGGGGCAGAAATATCAGGAGGTCTGGGGTCTTGTGGAAACCTTCTCCCCCTGCCTGAACGTGTTGTTTTCCATATTCATCGGATCTCCTGCAGGCTTTCACTGTTATCTCTGAGGGGCCCTTCTTCCATCTGTCCTGCAGCAGCACCGTGAGGGCCCCGCTCTGTAACCTGAGGCCCCCAGCTCTCCTCCTCAAACGGTGCGCTGCCACCGTTTGTCCCCAAACCAAATGAGCGCGTTCGCTCTGACGCAATGCGCGAGGTGTGCACGTCCTGAGCACCTGGCGAAAGTGAAAGTGTTGCCCCCCCCAACCACCTGACTGTGCGCTTTCAGGACCATGGAGATAGAAAAATGTTCACCTGTTTCAGACTAGAAGCCTGGAAGCAGTTTAATCAGAAGTTTAACTGTCTGTCTGAGTTAAAGCTTCAACTTCACCCTGGATGTGGATATGGAGGGTCAGAGAGCTCTTACCTTTTAAAAACAGCAGCGCCCAGAAAAGCCTCCAAGAAACACGGAGAAGGACACGCAGAAGGTAAACACGTAAGAGGACGCAGCAGCTTGACCGACTGTCCCGTTGCTCCAAGGATGCGTAAAGTCTGCGCGCTCAGACGCAGAGAGCTGATTATTGATCTCCTGTCATTGGAGCGGATCGATCAGAGTCCATCCACGGAGCTGCGCGTTAATATCAGCGTGGAAAGGTGCCTCTGTGGGTCAGTCCACGCAAGAAGACACCGCGCTCTGACTGTGCGTTCCGCCAAGTGCGCAACAGGGAGCCTGCAGCTTCTTCCAATCGTCTCACACCTAAATATAGGCTGGATTTCAAAATAAAAGCCTGTCGGCACACACCTCCACCCCCCTGGAAGCACAGCCCACTTCCTCCTCTACAAGCCCCCCCTTCCCCCAGCGATTTTGTAACTTAAGTACAAATATTTAATTAAATAATGAAACCAGTCAATATTATTAATTATTTATTTAATCTCAAAGAGAATTTGTTTCGAGAAGAACTGTTTCAATTTAAGTTAATGATTGATTTTCTAAATAAAAACGTTATTAGAAAATGAAAATCATTTTTTGATTTAAAAAACTAATTTGAAAAAGTGAGGACAATGTATTATTTATAACCCTC
Source organism: Cyprinodon variegatus (assembly GCF_000732505.1). Taxonomy (NCBI): domain Eukaryota; kingdom Metazoa; phylum Chordata; class Actinopteri; order Cyprinodontiformes; family Cyprinodontidae; genus Cyprinodon; species Cyprinodon variegatus. The sequence goes on from NW_015150747.1 coordinate 759,695, forward strand.
CTCAATTACTAATTGGTTTGTATATTAATTAGTGAAGAGTGAAATGATGAAGGAATGACATCTGCTGAAGGTCAAGCCTCCATATCTTCTAACATTTTCCATGAAAACCAAGTATTTTATTATTTGGCCTGAACTGCTTTACATATTAAAAAAATATGAACTTTGGTTCTCTCCATGATCCTTTGGCCTTCAGTTCAGCCCTGCTGCAGGACAGCCTGACTCCACCTGCAGTGTGGATCTCAGGCTTCATGTGAAGAAAGCAGGTCTCTGAGTCCATGACCATCAGCACCAGGTCCCCTCTGCTCTTCTCCGAGTCCACCAACAGCTGCTCTTTCATCACCAGTCCATCTAACACCTGGTGTATGCAGGTGACCCTCCCAGAGAGGGCTCCTCTCTGGGATCAGCCTGCCTCCAGGTGGGAGGCTGATCTTCTAGTGACCTCCACCTGATCTTCAGGGGGAAACTGTTTTCATGCAAACTTCCTTAAAGAGTAACTTTGAGGAATCCCAATATGTCTTCAGGTCCAGTCACAGCAGTCTGCTCTGCTGAAAGTGACTTTTCTGTCTGTTGATGCTACGTGGTCTGGCTGTCGTCTTAGTGCTGCTTAACTGAACAGGTTTACTGCTCCGTCTCGCCTTTATCAGTATGTTGGTACTCAGAGTTTAAATGGTTGGTATCTTACCTGTCAACTTAAAGTTTTCCTGTAGTGACAATGATCTATCCTCCACTGCTGTCTCTCCGTCTCTCCAAGGCCCCAGCCTGGGTCCTTTGTTGTTGTTTCCTTTACATGCTGCCAGTGGGATCTATTACAGCCTTCCAGCCCTAAGCAGATGATCTCCAGGTGAATCTCCCTGTTTCCAAATAGAGATGGGGCTCTTCAAACATCAACTGACAGCTTGCAAACTTTAAAATGCGGTTTCTTAACTGGAATGAGGATAACACAGAGTATGTTTTCACTGATGATTTTTCCCATTCTTTTTGTTTTCTACCTTTTATTAAGAATCTTGGATTCATCTTTGACAGCAGTTGGGATTTGATAAGTGATCGGACAGCGTGTTTCATGCTCGCTTTCAATTCAATTCAGTTCAGTTTATTTCTAGAGTGCCAATTCACAACACATGTCGTCTCAAGGCAATTTACAGTTCTATCAGATCATCCAATCAAATTGATTCAAAGTTTTCTATCTAAGGAAAACCAGCTGATTGCATCGACTCATTGACTCTTCAGCAATCCCTCACACTAAGCATGCTTGTAGCGACAGTGGAGAGGAAAAACTCCCTTTTAACAGGAAGAAACCTCCAGCAGGCCGACTGGGGTTCAAGGAGATTAAAAAAAGCAGCTGTAAAAGGCGGCCCCGTCCAGGAAACACACGGCCAGGCAGATGAGCTCCGAGCCAGCTCCCATGTCAGAGGATGAAGAGAGCGCATCCAGTTAGTCACAGTCAGAGAAACAGGACTACATTGAAGTGTATTAACTTTCATCAACAATGTGATTTAACAAAGTAAAACACTTTTCTTAAATTAAATAAATCACAAGAAAACTATCAACATGTTCATAAGCTTTTAAATTAACTATTTCAACTCACTCTATGTTGATGTCTTCCAGTCATAAATCAACTGTCTTCAGTGGGTTCAAACCATTCAGATCCATTTTTAATCATCATAGGGTTCCACTTTCTTTGAGGATCGATTTCAAACGTTGCTTTTTGTTTTCAAAGCCCTTAATGCTGTTTAAATTTATGGTTGATCAATTAACGCTATTTATGTGTTTGCAGTGTGTTTTTCCACAGTGCTGCTTTCTAGTTTCCAAGATTGCAGCATTCCTCTTCTGCTTCATTTTCCTCTTGGCAAATTATCACATTCTGCATTTGCAGTGTTATTTGCATTTTTTGCACATTTATGCATTTTTGCAACACTGTAGAAAATGTACAAAAGGTGGAATAGACCTAAATGTAAAAACACTTATACTACATTTTGCTCCACCATTGTGTTTTTCTTTGTGGACAGGTACAGCAGAACCTTCTTCCTAAACCTTCTCCCTGCTAGCCTGGAACCACCACACCGACATTGGTAAACAGCCAGGAAACCGATATGAAGTGAGGAGACTGAGATCTTTTCGGAGTTCAGGGAGAGCCTTTAAAAATCTCTGGGGGCATCAGCTATCTTCTATGAGTGGTTTGTTTGAGCAGCAGCTTATCTGCATCTGAGAGGAAGATAAGCTCATCAGGAACGGCAGGTCTATTCTAGGACGCCGCCCGACCCAGGGCGGGTGGCGGGAGACAGACAGCCTCTACAGTAAAAATAACATCGCTGTTGGACGACATCTCTCACCTCGTGCATGGACCTGCTGCAAAGCTCCTTTAGCGACAGGCTGCTGGGTCCTAGGTGCTCTAAGAAGCGCTATCACAGATCCTTCCTCCTAGTTAGACACTGCTCCCCACAAACTGAATCCATCTTTACATCCAGGCTGGTTTTTCCTGCATGTTAAAAGTCTGCTGGTGGTTTTTAGGTGGACATAACAGCTCCTTTTTTTTTAATAACAATCTTTCTACAACAGTAATATTGTTATATTTTCAGTTTAAGCATTTTTAAAATGGTTTTCGTGCTGCACGCGGCTACTCTTTAATTTCCCCAATACCCCCACTCCATATCCTGACTTTTCCATATTTGCCCACTCTACTGTTTAAAGGTCCCCAAAGCGTCCATATTGTGAGGACTTCTTGTCTACAGACCTCTTCAGGTGACTGAAAGACAGCGGAACAAAAAGATCCTGATGGCAGAAGGAATTAGGGCTTATTAGGAAAGCAAACAGGAACCACAGAGAAGCAAATGTAAACTGAGATAGGCAGAAACTAAAGGGCCTAAAAACTGGCAGTATGACTGCTGCAGTGAAGACAGATGGGTCTAATCAGGAGAATGAATGTCAGCTGTCAGGGGGTCGTGCTACGCTAACTGGGGTAAAAAGGAAGAAAAATAGGAGAAAATGGATGATGGCGAACACAGGGGAGCCATGAAAAAAACACAAAGAAATCATAAAAGAGTTCAACCTGTAATGGGACATGAAACAAGATCCGAATCTGAAGATGACAAAGAAACACTGAAACAGGAGCAACAATCATGAACCACAAATGGAGCTTTCTGGAAGGTGTAAGGCAACACGGAGTCTAAGATCTGCAGAAAGCCAGTTGATAGAAAACGTTAAAGTATAAAAACACACAAGGAAAGGAAGGAAGAAAAAATAACAAATTAAAGTAATAAATCAACTTCCCAAAAGATTATAATAGCCGGTCAGTTCAATCCAGAATTTCAGATGGATTTAGTTTTATTAGTTTAGATGGACTAAGACTCACTATGGTGCTGAGCAATAATATCAAACCTCTTTCCTTAAAGGTTTGAGTCGAATATGACCATTTGAATCTGCTCATACTGTAGCCTACTGAGGAGTCATTCCAGTTGGATCTCTATGATGATTCTCTATCATGTGTAATGAGCATAAACAGAAGCCATGCTGATAGAAAACAAAGAGCTCTGCGTGAATGGAAACTCCTCTGAGACTGTTCCCAGGCAATCTTCGGCATCAGGAGGGGAAGCACAGCCCTCTGCAGGTGAAAATGAGGAGAGCCCTCTAGATGCTTCCCTACCAAATGCTGAAGCATCCCCAGTCAGCTCCTCCCGGCCCTCTCCAGCTTCCACACCTTCTCCAGCATCATCTGTCGTTGCTAAACCTGCCGATGGCACCACTGCTGCTTCAACCACATCAGCCTCTTCAACCCAGGGGGCTACCGCCCTCACAGCATCATCATCCTCTTCCTCCCCTGAGCCAGGAGAACCGAGTGCTGTCTTAGTCTAAGAAGACCCAGAATTCAGCCAGACAACATCAGATAGCGGAAAACAGTATTACATAAACTGCTGCAGGTAGAGGCTGAATCACCAGTGTCTGGGACAGGAACCACTGGAAGGGGAGACTACAGGTTAGTGACCAGAAAGAGACTTTGGAAGGCACTCTGGCCACTGGACCTTCAGTCACTAACCTCACTGGAACAGGCTTGACGGTTCCTGTTGGTGGGTGATGTCACTGGTGAAGCTCAATGTGATCCAGAAGCCCTTTGGAGCAGTTCAGAGGATTTTTACTCACCGGACTGGCAGGTTATCGCTAGTCAAAGGACAGGCACTGGGTGAGAATCGGGATGGGTAGCAGAGAC
>NW_015150747.1:763905-771760 GCF_000732505.1 Cyprinodon variegatus
GAAGGATGATCAGGAGGAATAACCAGTGTTGGAGAACAGATCCAGGGTCAGAGCCGAGGTGATCAGAAATCCAGGGAGAATCCAGAGTAGAATCTGGGGACAGAGTCAGAGCAGGTCAGAGATCCAAACAGCAGAACTGGACAAGTCCGACAAGGTTTAGGATGCCTTAGCAAATTCAAAGGGGCAGAATCGGGTCACAATCATGCAGGGAAGCTTTCGGGAAGGCTGGATAAGACTCACTGATGGCTCGTAATCATCTGGTACCAGTGACTGGTCTGAGGGCTGGTAAAATAATCAGTAGTACAGGTGGATTGATGGAGGCTGATGAAAAGAAGGCGGACCTGACAGGTATGTCGAATTATGAGCACTAGTGCAGAAATCATGACACCATGTTGTTTGTTCGTTTGAGTTTCAGTCCAGCTCTATTTGTGATATTTCTCCATCCTTCCTCAGCTACCCTGCTTTCCTCCTGCTACACCTGCTCCACATTTCGTCTGAGTAAATTATCTGTTTCCTTTATCCTCCTAAACTTCTGCCTCTGATTTAAGCTCCTCTCTGATGATTCTTTATTGCAATATTTATATTCTACTGCCAAGTTCTCCATTACCGTATTCATAATCCTGTTCTTCGTTGGACTGGCACATTCCATCTTTCCGTTTCCCTGCCTGTGTCTTTAGACCTTTTCTCACTGCAATTCCCTTTTAAAGTTCCCATCTGTTTATTATAAAATATTTTCTTTTTGACAGTAATTCTGCTGTTTGATCCTTCATACACTAAAAAAAAAAATAGTGCAACCGCATTTGTCATTTACCTAATCATATTTAGTTACTTTAACACAGTTGTTTGATGTCCTACCCTGCTAACATGAAACAATTGTTTTAAAGTAACTAAATATGATTGAGTAAAAGACAAAAACAATTGTATTATTTTTATCAGTGTTACATGATGCCCAAACACTTGTCTGGATATCGTCTGGATATCGAACAAACAGTAATCTAATTGCTTCATGAGTGGAGAGCTGTTTTGTTTTATTCTATTTTAAGATTATTGTTAACACATCAGGCACACAGGAGAGGAACCCAAACAAAAGGCTTAGATGGCAGCCAGATACAGAGAAAACAGTTCATTTAATNATTATAACATATTTTCTTTTTGACAGTAATTCTGCTGTTAGATTCTACATGATGCCCAAACACTTGTCTGGATATCATCTGGATATCGAACAAACTGTAATCTAAATGCTTCACGAGTGAAGAGCTTTTTTGTTTTATTCTATTTTAAGATTATTGTTAACACATCAGGCACACAGGAGAGGAACCCAAACAAAAGGCTTAGATGGCAGCCAGATACAGAGAAAACAGTTCATTTAATTAAAGGGTTAGTTAAGTGGAGATGAATAGAGTCCTTTTAAAAACCACCTCAAGTTAAACCAAAATGCATAGAATCTCTCCCCAAAGGAGATGCTAATGTCCCCAAGACTGGCTGGGAGTCAGTGACAGAAACTTAGCAGCTGTAAGTAGAATCAGGTGTGGCAATCGGTCTGCATGACCTCGAGTATCAGTTTACATTAAAGTGTGAAGTTATCAATATCAGCCGGGGGCACGTTACTGCAGGAAAGGAGAAGCAGCCAAGGTTTAACAACGAATCAAGGACAGGAAGGATTATTACAATACTCAATCTGGGCCGTTAGCAAAAGAGTACAAGTAAGAGGATTTAATGCGGTAAAGATGATAAACTGTCTGCCAGCTGAACTATTAAAGTCCTTGTTAGTTTCATCTCCATTTAAGTTTTTCTGACTGAAATCCTGGATTCTGCTTATCCTCCCTGTGATCGCTCCAACTTGGTGAGATTTACAGGCTGTGATGAATTACAAAGAAGCTGCTGAGTCAGTGGTTGCTATGGCGATTCCCCCAACAGCCTTCTTCTCTTTTCGAGGAAAATGGGACAGCAGACAAGAATTTAAACAAAAGCTGTGACAGTTTAAAGTTTCCAAATCTTTGGGACTCCAGGAAATCTCGTTAGAAGACATAATTCATGATGGAGAAAACATTAAAAGCTGTGTTGATCCTGCAGGAGTCTGCCAAACCTGCTCCACCCAAACACCATCCAGGAGGTCAACAGCACAGCCTGAGTAAAGGTCAGACTTCCTGTTTCACAGAGATGGCCTCTATGGGAGCGTCTCAGGAACAAAAACAACAAAGCAAACACAACGGCCAAAAGCCTTTTCAGATCATGCAGACTTTGGAGAAATTATTCTGTGGACTGACGACACAAAGATCAGTTTTATCTGTTTTATCCTGAGTAAAACCAAATTCCAACAATGAAGCATGGTGGAAGAAGCGTTTTGGTTTGGAGCTTCTTTGCTGCTTCAGGATGATTTAATTACCAAGCAGGTTTAACAAACTCAGACAAAAATTCTCAACTCTGAATTGATCCAATCTGAGGTTGGAAACTCTCACTTTTCAGTTTCATAAAGGCTGATCTGGGATAGTTTAATCAACTCTGACTAGGTCCAGTCGGAGATGAACACATGAGTAACAAGTTTGAAAAGCCATTATCAGTGGAGCCCTGGTTCGACGAGTCACCACGACGACAGGCAACAGGAAGTGACAATTTCACCTTCTGGAAATGGAGATTTTAATGCAGGAATGAAAAAAAAAAAGTTAAAATGTTTAAGAGAGAAAAGGACAGGAAGGGGATGAAGGAGAAGTTTGCTGATTGAGCTCATGTGTAGGTTTACATAAAGTGCAGTATGGCAGGCTGTTCTTAGATTTATTAAAAGCACTCCTCCCTTTTGTTACATTTGTAGAACACTAAAATAGGATTCTTCCTGATCAGAATCACACTCCTTGTGATAACTTTAATTACATATTTTTTAAATTACATTTCTGCAGCAGAAACAGAATTTTAGAGAGTTAAAAAAAACCTAAATTGTGCTAGTAAGAATTAAGTTTTATAATCCTAGAAAGGTTTACACATGTTTACTGGCCATTCTTATCATTCTTATCAGCTTGAATGAATTCATAGTTAAAATAATACAAATGCTGACCAGTAACAATAGGAATATGGAGTTCTAAAATGAATTTGTAGACATCAAAATGTTTAATCTATATTTGAAACATATCATTGTATTTGAAAGCCTCATTTTGAAAAGGAATTTTTTTTTTGCTTCAGATATTAAAAAAAACATATTCAGTCAAACTATTACATATCAAAACAGCTTGCCATAGCCTGTTGTATCCACGATAAGGTTACAGGAAAACTAGTTTTCTCGTAATCCAGGAAGAGTGGGTAGCACTGCTGCCTTGCAGCAAGAAGGTTCCAGGTTCGATTATCAGCCTGAGGTCTTTCTGCATGGAGTTGCATGTTCTCCATGAGCATGTGTGACTGTTGGATTAATTGGCTTCTCCTTAGGTGTGAGTGTGTAAATGAATGGTTGTTTGTCCTGTTTGTCTCTGTGTTGCCCTGCGATGGAGTGGCAACCTGCCACACCCCGCCTTTCGCCCGTGGACAGCTGGAGATCGGCACCAGCACCCCTTTCGACCCCACTTTAGATAAGGGTGATGGAAAATGGATGGATGAGATGGATGATATAATGGTAGTGGATCAACATCTCTATTTAGGTGAAATTATCTTTCAGCAGGTGAAAATAGAGAATAAAAACATTGTTCTAATAGATAGAACCTGTTCATCAGCTCATGGGGTTCCTGCATGTTGATCCTGTCCTCCATCACACAGTAAATACTAAGTTCCTGATTGACTGTGCAGTGTTTTTTTTATAATGCTGTTATCACACATCACTGTTCTCTCATCGATATTAATTACTTTCATTACTTCTAAAGAAGTCTGTAATGTTGCTAATGTGAAGAAGGATAAGGTCTGAATGGTTGGTTGTGAGGTGAGATGGTATTGCTCATACAGACAACTTTCTGAATTTAAACTCACTCAGTACCCTCTACTTATAAATATTTAATTATCTGTGAATTAATGCCGCTCATTCTTTGATCGGATCCTCTTTACAAATATATACAACATCTTTGCAAGTTGACAAATTCTACTTTACAGTGTGCTGCATCATACAGGGGGCAAAATACAAATGAGTGAAAATAGAAGTGAATTACGTTGAAGGTGATGATGTCACCTGGATGTTTGGGGAGATAATCCTGTGGGGCTGTAGAGGGTGGTTAATGCGCTCTCTGTGCGCATGTTCTGCATTTTCCTTTCTAGATCCACATAGGAAAACAGAGCTGAATCCAACCGACACACAAAACCATCAGGAAATCCTTTTTGTCCTCTGATGAGGCTGATTTGTCTGATTATACTGAGTCAAAGGATGTTTGAATGGGGACAATATTGTTCAGATTATTTGAACAAGATTATTATGTGTTGGATTGTATTTTGCACTCTGCGACTGCATTCTCCAATAGAACCAATTTTCAGCTCTTTGCATTTCACTGCTGAATTTTTAACATGTGGGTTTATTCAACTGTAGAAATGGATAGAATAGAATAGAATAGAATAGAATAGAATAGAATAGAATAGAATAGAATAGAATAGAATAGAATAGAATAGGCTTTATTGGCTCAGTGGGGATGTCCCTGTTTGTCAAAAAGATAAACAGAAGCAGTCTAAATCATATAAAAATACCACAAAAAAATAGATCATATGTGGAAAAAAACACATCTAAGAGGAGAAACCACGGCACAATTCAGAAATGGAATACTCTGTGATTTAATGAGAAATCGTCAATATAACGAGATAATTAGCAGGACAACAGCATGGAGGAATAACACCTCACTATAAAAAGTAGTTAATAAGAAGGTTCTCTGTTCTCTATAGTCCATTTCCCACATGGTGGTGAGAAGAGCTTTTCCTTCCTGCGTCTCGTGTTTTTTTTTTTTTTTGGAAAAGTAAAAAAAATAGACTTATTTTTAGTCCTAAAGTTAGGCTAAATTTATTGGGAAGAAGATCAGAAGATGTCTTTGGTGACTACAATTTGGGAATAAGAGTTTTTCATGTAAAATAATTGGAAATGATTTTAAAAAGTGATGACAGGATAATCAGCAACAAACACCTGCTTCTCTGATAGCCATTGCTGATTTCTGTCCATAAGCACAACCTTAGAATCCAGGCAAACAAACAATCCCGGTTCCTTTTTCAATAAAATAAAGAACCTGATAATGTTAGGAAAATAGATTAAATTTAAAAAAGCCTCAGGAAATATTTGAACTGAAGAAAATTCAGTTAAGATAAAACATTAAAACAAAAATAAAAATTAGTCGGAATAATAGAACATGAAATTAGAATAAGATGAAAACAAAACCAGGAAGAAAGAAGAACATTTACCAAAATCTTTAAGTTAAACCAGATTAATGGGATTATGCTCAAGATAAAGCAGTGAGAAAATAAAGATAGATTTTAAAAACAGAACCAAATCATGACAAAAATAGAATTTAGCAAGGATAAATTCCAAATAATAACAGAATGTAATCTAAGCAAAAATCAAAATATTAAAAAGATAAAAAAACCAAAAACAAGTTGATGTTTATTAAGGATAAAAAACAAAATCTGAGGTAAGATCAGAATTTGAGAATAAAACCAGAATAAATCCCTGGTTTATGCTAATATGTAAGCTTTAGAGGAGCAGATCTCATATCTTAATAAAGGTTTCTATTTAAAAAGGGGTTAGCAGCTCATCCATGAACCTGATCAGCAGCCCCCCCATTTATGACCCACGTCCATCTCCCAGATGCTCAGGGGAAGCAGGAGTATAGATCCCAGCTAAGAGAACAAACTTCCCCACAACCACACACACGTTTGCTGAGCTCAGATGGGAAAGCCCACGGGGGAAGGCGGCTCTGCCCGCCACATTCCTGCACAGGAACATTTTCACTCTGTCATCTCTGCTCAGCAGCAAGTTTAAAATTAGGAGATAAAGCTGAAATGTTGCAGTAAAGCTCGTTTTACGGGTAGATTTAGGCTTTCCACCTCGGGTCTCATGCTGCGTTCACACCGAAGGCATCAGGGGCGTCAAAAGCGTCTGGTTTACATGTAAAGTCTACAGGGGACAGCGTTTAGGGATTTGAGCTTCGCGAATGGTGCCTTATAAGTGTTCTGGCTTCGAAGGATTCCGTTGTCAGAGTGTTCCAGTTTTCAACTCTGTAGTTCAGTTAAGTCATCTTTTACCGCTGGAGCCCACAGCGTCAACTAACCTATTTTTCCAACTCATAAAGTAAATAAAGCCAAGCTGCTCTCTAGCTGGAAGCCACAGAACATAGCCGGTAAACAACCAGATCAAGCAACTTTACCACAGTTTGATCCAGCATCTGACCCGGAGTCCAGATTTCTGCGTTTGAGCATTTTTTGACGCCCCTATCCACTTTAAGGACTGGTTATACTACCGCAGAAGTGTGGCGCAGTGGGCTTGTCGCAGGTATGATGCAGACATTTTTGATTTATGATCAATATCGAAGCGTGGTCTGCTCTAATTTTATTCCACGCCACAACGCAATAGGGGAAAAATCACAAACTAGCTTGGGCTCTAGATACGGCCGAATTGGGCGCCAGTTTGTCCGAAATCTTAGGGAAATGAGGGCAAAAAAGAGCAGGGGAAAAAGTGTCCCAGCATTCTCACACAGCTCGCTCTTCTAGCTGGTCCAACTTCACGAGTCATTTTTCCGCAATGGCGGTCATACAAACAAAACAAGCCGGTAAGGAACCAAACAGGAGATGCATAGTGTAGAGTGGATGTAGATTTGACCAATAAGAAGCCTCCTGTCTGCGGTCACCTACAATTTCAGAGACGTGAAGCAGAGTGTCGGCGTAGGGGGCGGGGAGGTCTCGGCGTTCACTGTCACACCTACGCAGACGACCTAGTTTCGAAGTATAAATCAGCCTTTAGTGTGAACGCAGCATTAGAGGTAAGGTCCTCCTGGCCAGAAGGGGGCGCACTCCCATTCGCCGGCTCTCTGTCAGTACTTTTTACTGTTTTCCAGGTCAGCTTTTAGCAAACATGTAGCAAACCTATTCAGAGCCCATTTTCTTCCTTAATTTGACAATAAAAATCTGAACTAAAACTCATTTGGACTTTTTTTTTTTAAACACACATGACTTCAAACCGCCATTCCTGTTGGTGGTCCTTTCATCTTGATGTTGTCATGGTAACCAGAAATAAATCTTCATTTTTTTTGTAAAATTGACAGGCTCCTTTTATTTTACACAACTCAAGATGTTCTGCGGATGCATTATTTTTTTAAAGATTTGTCGTTGGAGCTATGCTTGATTTTTGCACTTGTAGCTTCATTTCATTGAAAGCCTGGAGTAGAACATCAGCCTGCATCAAGAAGTTTAAATGTTTTTTGTAAAAAAAATGTTTTCCGTACACACATCCTATCTGTAGAGGAACATCATCTTGAAAATGTTCATAGAAAAATCTCCCTCCCTGAAATATTCGGGGAGATTTTTTTTTAATTTTATTTCTGGGTAATAAGTCTTCCAGATTTTGATTAAATCAGCTTAATTTCAATTTGAGCACTTTTGTCTTTATTCTCCAAAATCCTGCAGGATGAAGCATCATGCAAATTCATAAAAAAATATTGTGGCAAATTTTAGGATGGAGGGGATTAAATTAGACAATAATTTTCCATTTGACTTTGTGACGTTTGCAGGAAGAACCTTTAAGCATTCATACGATCCAGACTTTGGGCATCTCTTGGTTTCAAGGGGAACATGTCTGGAAGAACAGACCTGGAGAGGATGGTTGTTGGTCTGAAGGACCTTAAAGGAATAGTACACCCCAAACATGATTAGCCTTCATTTTCTACTCACCTCCATGCTGAACAACACTCTGGAGTAC
>NW_015150747.1:774305-775201 GCF_000732505.1 Cyprinodon variegatus
ATATGAAAAATAAATAAATTAAAAATTGGTTTAATAAAAAGGCTAAATTATTTATTTAACAAATTTTTTATTTATTTCACTCATTTTCTTCATTTTTTGATTTATTTTACTCATTTTGTATATATTTCACCCATTAATTTATTCATTTAATTTTGGCTGAAATGGCTCTCCATACTTTCATGTCTGGTTTTATTTGGTAGATCTTTGCAGCAGTTTTGCTCTCTAATGTATTTCCTCTGTTTAATCCAACCAATCACGTCCAGCTTTCTTTTTTGCATTTGCACCTATTATTCCTCTGCATATGAATCCATCCATGCTCAATGATCTCTGTCATTATCTCTCTAATCCATGGGAATGTTCTAAAATAATTCAGAAGAAGGGTTAGGTGCCTAAAAAATGTTTTGAATTTTCGGTCCCTTTGATTGTATATCTAATCTTTTTCTAATTGACATCCCTGATCCATTTGGCAAAACTTGGAGACAGAGCAGGACATCATTTTGCAAGTCCTCCCTCATAGAATGGAGGGGTCTAAACCTAGCATCAAAATGTGTGAAAATTTGTGATTTTTGAACTATTCATTTGTATGATGCAGCTGCAAATACACTGGGGGAAAAAAATCAAAAATTGATAAGTAATTTTTCTAAAAATAAGAGTATTTGTTCTTGAATTGAGGAGGTAAAAGACACATTTTGCCAATGGAACACGACAATTTACACTTAGAATAGGAAAATACAGTTGCATTGTCTTATTTCAAGAGCATATTATATAATTATCTTATTTTAAGAGTAAAAATATTCATGCCATGGGCAAACTATCTCATTTACCAACTCAAATTAAGGGCAAATACACTTTATTTAAGACGTTTTTACTTTTTTGTAGATCATTTTTTCAGTGTA
>NW_015150747.1:776141-777873 GCF_000732505.1 Cyprinodon variegatus
CCAGTGGCTCCTCTGGATCATCCAAATGGTCATGGGAAAACTTATGATGGGGCTTGACATGTGCTGGTTTAAGCAGGGGAACCTTCTGTGCCCTGCATGATTTCAAACCATGACTTCTTAGTGTATTACTGTACCAACAGTAACCTTGGAAACGGGGTTCCCAGCTCTTTTCAGGTCATTGACCAGCTCCTCCCATGTAGTTCTGGGCTGATTTCTCACAGTTCTTAGGATCATTAAAACCCCATGAGGTGAGATCTTGCATGGAGCCCCAGTCTGAGTGAGATTGACAGTCATGTTTAGCTTCTTCCATTTTGTAATGAATTCTCCAACAGTTGATTTTTTTTCACCAAGCTGCTTGGCAATTTCCCCATACCCCTTTCCAGCCTTGTGGAGGTGGACAATTTTGTCCCTAGTGTCTTTGGACAGCTCTTTGGTCTTCGCCATGTTAGTCGTGGGATTCTTACTGAATGTATGGGGTATTGCACTGTATATATGGGGTGAACAGGTGTCTTTATGCAGTTAATAGCTTCAAATAGGTGCATCTACTGTAATTTAGGATAATGCATCAGACTGTAAAATCATTATTATTCACCAAAAATAGACCATTTATTCTTTTATATTAATTTATTTATTTGGACTTTGTATTTTCTCTGAAGATGTAAAAAAAAATTTGCCCAGAATAAACTTTTTCTAATGTAGAAAACTTGACAGAAAACGCCTAAAAACCTAGAAACAACAAATCAGAGTGACAGTAAAACCACAGAAATGTTTCCTCCCTCACCGACAGCAGTGAGTCAGCGTGCAGAAGTGCTGCGTTGCTACCAGTAAAGGCCCTGTGGTTCAACGAAGATGCCATTTCATGCAGTCCTGTCTTCCACTGTTTTGTCAACAGTTATACAAGATGCAGACAAATTTTGGTTGACTTAAGCGACCTGACAGATTACATCTGAACTCAGAGTGAGCCGCAGGGACACACACGGCAGATTGTAAACATTTGCCTCAGGTGGTTTTCACACCGACAGTCGGATCAAAACTTTCCAGCAGCACCTGAGGAACTTAAACCCAAAAGTGGGTCACATGATAATAAAAGATCTGCAGGAAATGTTCATATATTTACACTAATCATAATCACAAAAATATTTGATGCAAATTTAAAGATGGCTGTAATTTTATGACATAACAAATTCCCGTTTCATTTGTTTTAGATCATTTTAACACAATTCCATTACATAAACCTTACATGATACACATTCATTTGTATATTAGAACTTATTTATTTAAATTGATAATCAACAGGTTTAGGTATTTAGTATTAATAAAATATTCTTACTCAAAGTGAGTACTAATGAGTGTATTTATTTGAAAAAAAGTTTATTGTTTTAATTGCATAAAGGTAACCAAATTATTATGAAATTTAAACAATAAACTTGGCTTATTTGAAAAGCAAATTTTATTAATACTAAATATGTAAATCTGTTAATTATCTATTTCAAATAAATAACCTAGGATAAAATAATGAATTTGATTTGTGTAAGGCTTATTTAATAAGGTTTTGTTTAAAGCTACAGTGTGTAATAATTACAGAGATATACAGTCAGAAATTTAATATATTATACATAACTATGTTATTTATCATCATCTATGAGCTCAGCCTCTTAACCTTAATATTTGCGTTGCCTTAGAATTCGTTATTTATAATTACATAGGAGCGGGTCTGGCAGCCATGGAGGCA
>NW_015150747.1:780891-782335 GCF_000732505.1 Cyprinodon variegatus
GTGGTGGAGGATCCACTGGTTGTCCGTTCTGGTCCTCACTCTCTCCCTCACAGCCTACATCTTCTTCCTCACTCTCAGGATTGAATGCTTCTGTTTCTGATGTGTCAGCTTCCTCACTAACCATCTCCTCCTTCTCTCTTTCATCCTGCTCCTCGGCTCTGTTATCTTCATCCTCCCTCTCTCTACATTTTTCCTTGCCAACAGTGGTGAAAAATGAGGCAATGTCTCTTTTTCTTTTCATGATTACTGACGTTTCCTGTGCTGCAAGAAAGTAATGGATAATATCTAATTGGCATAACCGTGACAGAATCTTAAATATCCTTAAGTTTAAAACTAACGACTTTATATTTAATTCACTGGTAAGAAAGAAAATATTAAATCAGTTCCTAACCCGTATGGACTGCATTAGGCAAAACAATGACGCCAGGTTTCATTGCAGTAAAAACGACAGTAACACTCAAAGATGAGCCAAACAGCGCATCAACAAACAATCATATTTCTTGCTTACCTCCGTCTCTTTACACCATTTTCCGTTAGTCGTCCGACTCGTCTGTAAATGCTATTCTTCTTTTTTCTTTTTCTCGTTGAGAAATATTAGCGCGCACCGCACTAAAGATTCCGCGTGAAACGTTGCGGCATATTAGTTCCAGTTTCCGTGTCATCGCATTCGGTTCGGTGCAGGGGCCATAACGGGGGCCAGGGCCGGTTCTACAGGGGCACCGGCCCCTGTTGGCCCCTGTCTAAAACCGCCTATGGTGGTGGCCAATCCATGTGTGAAAATGATGTGTCATGCTCAGAACCAGTCTTTCACAATTTGAGCCCGATGAATCCTGGCATTGTCATCTTGGAATATGCCTGTGCCATCAGGGAAGATAAAGTCTATTTAAGGAATAACCTGGTCATTCAGTATATTCAGGGAGTCAGTTGACCTCATTCTTTGAGCTCATACTGTTGCTGAACCTAGACCTGACCAACTGCAGCAATCCCAGATCATAACGCCGCCCCCACAGGCTTGTACAGTAGGCACTAGGCATGGTGGGTGCATCACTTCACCTGCCTCTCTTCTTACCCTGATTGGCCCATCACTCTGGAACAGGGTCAATCTGGACTCATCAGACCACATGACCTTCTTCCATTGCTCCACAGTCCAATCTTTATTCTCCGAAGCAAATTTAAGCCTTTTTTCCGTTTAGCCTCACTGATTAGTGGTTTTCTTACGGCTATCCAGCTGTTCATTCCCAATCCCTTGAGTTCCCTTCGCATTGTACGTGTGGAAATGCTCTTACTTTCAGTATTAAACATAGCCCTGAGTTCTACTGTTGTCTTTCTTCGATTTGATCTCACCAAACGTTTAAGTGATCGCCGTGATTTTTTTCCGGCCACATTTCTTCCTCGAAGATGATGGGTCCCCACAATCCTTCCAGTTTTTAATAATGCGTTGGAC
>NW_015150747.1:785279-788295 GCF_000732505.1 Cyprinodon variegatus
CCCCCTGTATAAGACCTCAGCTTTAAAGGATAGAAAAATATCCGATTTGCATTTTGGACCTGTTTTTTTATTATTCACATGAAATGTGAAAAAAATGGCCTTTGTGACACAAAATTAAAATTATATTAAAGTGATATTTTGTGACTTTTAAACATATGAAACAATCACCAACAGATCAGCTTGAAAAAGAATAAACTGTAGCAAATGACTACATGTTCAAAACTAATTTAAACTCAAATTCCTTTCATCACAGGCTTAGGACAATAGGATTAAATTCAAACTGTTGCAGCCTAACAGTTTCTGGAGGTGGGGGGGGGCTGTTTTTCCTTGGGGCCTCCCTGTTGGGTTTGCTGCTATTCTGTGGGTGATGCCTGGTGACTGTCTACATCACCCTTCCAACTATTACAACAAACTGAGAATGCAGCCGATTCGCAGATGATGGCCTGATTTATTAAGGTTATTCATGCAAATACAACACCATCCTCATATCTGCTTTTTGTAGAGCAAAGCTGCTTTGACAGGCAAGAAGCTTCTCCATATGGTATCCCCGAAACGCCAGGACACCATACCTGTAGCGGTTCACCAACATAGGGAAAACCATCCTTCGCCTCTGTTTGCTGTTTTACATGCAGCATGCCAGGGTCAAACAAGAGGGGGGCATCGGAAACGCAAACTAACAAGTCAGAAGTGATCTGTGGACAGATGCCGAAAAACACAGGAATAAAAAACACACGAGGGAACGTAAACGCTGGAAAAATCAAAACACAGACAGAAAGACGTGGGAAAAAACTGCTCAACAAGTAAAAAGAGGAAAAATAAAGGGAAACCAAATCCCACAGAAATATTTTATTTTTTCTAAATATCAGAACACATCTTGCTCCGGTTTGCGACTCAGTCTTGGATTTTGGCAGTGATAAAACCAGCGTGCGCTCCTTTAAGTCTGGGATTTCAGCCTGGGTTAGGGCTGAAGCATGTGATTTTTATTTTCGGACAGCTTCAAAGATTCAGAGGTTTTTCAAGTGAGAACATGCCTGTGGAAAAAAGTGACAAAGTTAAAAGCAAGATTTATGTCTCTAACCCCCTGCAGGTAGGAACTTAACATCATTGCTTACCGCTGAGACAGTTCAACAAAGTCTCGTGTTAATCAGATGGCAATCACCAACAGTGGGAGCGCTGAGTCCATGATGTTTATTTGGTTCCCAAAATACATTTTGCCCCTTTTTTTATATTTTTGAAGTCTTTATTTCTTAATATAACTCATTTACAACAAATGAAAATGTCTAACTAAAGGCTGAAAAAGTCCTTGCAATTGGCTACTAGCTGTTCCACAGAGCCGCCATGTGTTCTGCTTGTGTTAAATGACTTACAGGCAGAGTCCATTTGCACCAGATTGAAGGACAACAGGGTAAATGGGGCTATAATTTCTTTGCAGAAATAAAAAAAACAAACCTATATGATGATTTGAGTCTGTCTTTTTGCATCTAAGAATCGGTTGAAAAAGCAACGTTTGAGTTTTTCTCTGGATTATTTGTTACCAAAGTACAGAAAAATACAAGATGAAATTATTTGCTGCTCTAAATCACATGCCTGCATGGTTATCCTGTTGGCCCTAACATTGTGGCTGGTCTAGGGTCAAACTACCCCTGATCTCTATGGCTGCTGGAGACATACGCTGGGTCTCTGAGACTAAGAGAGCATTGAAAATAGTTGAAAGTATGATAAAAGCAAAGTGTAAAGTAAGTTATTTCAGTTTGTTCACATTAATGATAAATCTTCCTCATGCTCCAGGGTTACCTGTGGAAAACCCCAACATATCTGACTAGACTTCTCATCCACCATCAGAGTTAGACTAAGACAACTTGTATTGTCATTTTGTATACAGAGAGTGTACACAAAACGAAATTTTGTTTTGTACAGCTTTCATGACATTTCTATTTCTTAAAGTGGTGCAGCAGTGCTGAAATGTACACAATGTGGGAGAAAACTGATTTTGGTTTGGTGTTGTCAGTTTGATGCAGAGTCTGTGACATGATGTACAGTTTTTCCAACAGTCCAGCTGTCTGATGGCGGTGGGGAAGAAGCTGTTTCAGAATCTGCTGGTCCTGCATCGGATGCTTCGAAGCCTCTTCCCAGAGGGCAGCAGGGAGAACAGTCTATGGTGGGGGTGTGAAGGGTGATTGATAATCTTAACACCCTAAACCACTCTCTACTCCTCTCCTCCCTCCCCAAACACGACTGCAGACGTGTCTGTGGATCGAACACCATCATCAAGTTTGCAGACGACACCACGGTGATCGGCCTCTTCGGAGACAACAATGAGTCTGCCTACAGGGAGGAGTTCTACACAAACAACCTGCAGCTGAACACCAAAAAGACCAAGGAGCTCATTGTGGACTACAGGAGGAACGCTGACCCACACCACCCATCCACATTAAGGGGAGCATGTGTACAGCTTCAAGTTCCTGGGAGTCCACATCTCCAAGGATGTGACCTGGATGTCCAGCTGCTCCAAACTCATCAACAAGGCGCACCAGCGCCTCTTCTTCATGAGGACCCTGAGGTAGAACCATCTGTCCTCAGAGACCCTCATGAACTTCTACCGCTGCAGCATTGAGAGCATCCTCACCAACTGTATCACAGTTTGGTAAGGGAACTGCTCTGCCTCGGACCGAAAGGCATTGCAGAGGTTGGTGAAAACTGCCCAGGCATCGCTGGGGTATCGCTCCCTGCGATCAAGGACATCTACAGGAAGCACTGTTTGATAAGGGCTGGGAAAATCACCAAAGACTTCACTTACCCTGGACACACACTCTTCTGACTGCTGCACTCTGGGAGGCATTACACACAAACACACACCCCCACACACACCCCTACACACAGTATAACTACTTTCATTGCTTTGCACTTGTGACCGTGTAATGACAGTAATGTTGAATTCCATTCTATTCTATTAATAAAATACTCAACTATATCTAGATGGATGGATGGATGGATGGATGGATGGATGGATGGATGG
>NW_015150747.1:793344-795711 GCF_000732505.1 Cyprinodon variegatus
ATAGCAGGCAGCTGTGCCAGGAGTTGGACCTGTGGGAAGGTGCAGCAGGAGATGGCATGCCCAACACAGAAGACCTCTTGTGGAGAGCAAGCAAAACTGAACCAGACAGAGTAGAGATGACAAATGTCCATTTCCTGAAATTTGCTTCTCTGTTTTGAGGAGAAATATCAACTATGCTGCCGCCATCAACACCTTAGATTATAGATGTTGGAGCTTGGCCTGTTTTTCAGTGTTTCCGTGGCACCCGAGAGGTGCGATCATCTTAAAAAAACCATAAAACCAAACAGACTGCGGCGATTGTGAGCAGGGCCTCAAAAGGTTTAATAGATTAAAGTCCAATAAAAAAAGATAAAAAGACAAGTTAAAAGGAAACAGGTTAAAAAGAAAGATAAAATACGGATGGTGAAGAGCAGCAGAGTCAATGGGCGAGTCTGTTAAAAGACGTGCACTTGGCGGGTATAATGGAGGGCACCGTCCACCCCAGCGCTGGATCCTCGTTCCGGTACGCGGCGCGTGTGGGCCTCTCCAGCATAGCTGGCCTTAGTGAGGTCACCTCCACCACGCGCCTCCACCCCAGCGCTGGATCCTCGTTCCGGCACGCTGCGCATGTGGGCCTCTCCAGCGTAGCTGGCCTGCGAGGTCACCTCCAACACGCGCCTCTCCCAGCGTGCCTCTGCGCCTCTCGCTCCATGACGGGCCTCTCTGCACCCCGCTCCGGTGCGCGTCTCTGCACCCCGCTCCGGTGCGCGTCTCTGCACCCCGCTCCGGTGCGCGTCCCTGCACCTCGCTCCGGTGCGCGTCCCTACACCTCGCTCCGGTGCGCGTCTCTGCACCTCGCTCCAGCGGGCCTCCTGCCGTCAGTCCCCAAACCTCTCCCGCTGCTTCACTCTTTCATCCGCTCCGTCCGGCTCCCTCCAAGATCGGCCTTCCCCAACCAAACCTTCCCATGTCCGGTGTGTGTCTCTCCAACCAAACAGCTGCCTTTTTAATCAGCGTCCCAGTCGGCACGCTGCTTGGTTGATTGGGAACACCTGTGCCGTTACTGTGGGCGTGTCCAGGTGTGAGTGGCAATGTGGCCTCCAAACAAAATCCAAAAAAACATGCAACACACAAAATTGAAAACAAGCAAACAAGTTCAAAAATAAAGAAAATCCAAAATTAGAAAACATGCAACAACTTAACAAAAAGGCCACATTACCACATTTAGTCATGTTCTCTCCGAGACACAGCTATGGGCTCATATTTTACTGTGACTAAGTGGCTTTTCTGTATTTCATCTATTTGACATGAGACTGGTTCTGAGCTCATCTGATTAACTCTTTCTTTCCCAGACAGAGNGGGGTCACGATTAGAAGACAACGTTTAGTTCTCTCTGAATCGTGGGCAGAAGCAGCCTGCTTTTCCAGCAAACACAGTCCCTTCTCTCGAGGGTGCGGCCATGTAATATGGCTTGAGCTGAAGACTGGTGTGTCTCACCTAACAGATCCAGAGGTCACAGGGGAAAAAAAATGGTAGGAGTTTGGGTTGTGTTTTTAAATTGAGATGACGTCAGAGGGGGCTTGGCCTGCTTACATTATAGACATTTGTTCTCTAACACAGGAGTCTGAAGTAATCTGGCTTGTGTTATTTTTGTTGGTCTTGTTGCGGGAACAAATGGAGCAGGCTAGGATGTCCTCTATGAAGTCTTTGGAATTGGATGGGCAGTACATTTTAGGGGAGAAGATAGGGATGGACCAATCGGAACAAGGGTGGCTTGCCACCATTGGTGTGAATAGGTAAATAATCAAATGTAGTTTAATTGATTTGAAAAGACACTATAGAAGTACAGGTCATTTACCAGGGTGTTAGGTCAATGTAGAAGCATGGAATCAATGAATGATTTGATAACCGACAGATGAAGGGACATAGATGGTAGTCTGTGGAAGGGGTCTGGGTTCTGGTTCCTTCCTAAGAGCACAGGCGATGATTTCTTTGATCTCTTATGTTACCAAGCCAACACAACTCTACCCTCCAACACTCTGCACTCCAACATAACACCCTCTAACCAATGCAGCCACTCCTCAAGTGCAACCTTGATGGTGAGGAGTTACTGGTCCTTCACGTCATAGTTCAATTAAGGAGGGGTGAGGTGACAGAAGAAGATGCATGAACAAAGGTTATTCAAATCTGATCACTGACAAAAACAAAGAATAACATTAAGAATAGCAGGCAGCTGTGCCAGGAGTTGCACCTGTGGGAAGGTGCAGCAGGAGATGGCATGCCCAACACAGAAGACCTCTTGTGGAGAGCAAGCAAAACTGAACCAGACAGAGTAGAGTTGACAAATCTCCATTTCCTGAAATTTGCTTCTCCGTATTTTAGAGAAAT
>NW_015150747.1:798424-799784 GCF_000732505.1 Cyprinodon variegatus
AGTGGCTTTTCTGTATTTCATCTATTTGACATGAGACTGGTTCTGAGCTCCTCTGATTAACTCTTTCTTTCCCAGACAGAGCTACCCGTGGAACTAGTTTAAAAAGTATTTAGAAAGTATTTATAGATCAGCACATTTTGTAGCAAGGTGCGCAATGGAGGGCTCACTTAGTATAGTCCTGTTGTTAAGCCTCTAACTGGTGATGCATCCTGGCTACTTGGCCACAGGGATGTCCCTTTGGCTCACTAGTCAGCACTCAAAGCTTTCACCCAGGAGTATGTGGGATCCAGGCCCTCCATTGCACACATTGCCACATTGTTGTATGTCTGCTTTTGTCTTCGGCCTTAGCAGAAGGCAACTCACTCTCAGCCTGATTCTGGTTCTGCTGAAGGTGTTTTCCTCTTTAAAGGGAGTTTTTCTTCTCCACAGTTACAGCATGAGCTCTCAGGGTGATGGATTGCTGTAGAGTCAATGACAAAATTCACATGAATATCTACCATTTCTACATGCTTATCCCAGAAGACGGCTGCAAAACCTCTTGCTTTATACAATAAGTTGATTTTTCTTGGATAGAAAACTTTGAACCTTTAATCTAACGTGATGATCTGATTAAGTTGTTTTTGTGAATTGCCTTGAAATGACGTGCTGTAAATCCGGTCTATATAAACTGAATTTAAGTGAATTAAAGCTCAACAGGCTTGAAAGAGTCAAACAAAAATTAAATTCATGTTTGTTTACTGACTTTTCTCTAGTTGAGGGGCCTCCCAGTTTGTCTCTCCCATTGTCATTAGAATTCCCACCGACTGACACAATTCTCTCCATGACAGATCTGTCAACAATACTTCAGTTTTATTCCCCAGTCATTTGCCTGCCACCTATCTAATCCATCTCACATTAACTCAGTTGAGACCCCAGACTTCAGTCTGCTCTCCTTCCGCTTGAGTCCAACTAGAAAATCAACCTAAAATCAAGCAATCCTATAGTCACCAGGATCCCATTAAATTACCCATGGATGAAAACACAGTAAGCAATGTGCGTCTGAATTCAAGAATCCCTTCTTATTTTGCCAGCCCATCTTTCTACCTGTACCTCTCCACCAGACACTACTGAAGCTGCTATACAGAGGTTATTATTCCCTACATTGTAAATAAAATCTTTAATTTTATTTTTTCAGAATCCTGAATTGAGCTCCGCAAATCTAAATTTAGCTGAATTTAGAATATTAATTTAGTTTCTGAGAGCCATATGTATATCTAAAGCTTTTGAGCTTGTTTGAATCACGGATTATAAATAACGCTAACAACTGGTGGGAAGAAGTATCTGTGATAATGCTCCTTTGTGCACCTAAGATGCAGCAGTT
>NW_015150747.1:801316-803527 GCF_000732505.1 Cyprinodon variegatus
GATTATAAATAACGCTAACAACTGGTGGGAAGAAGTATCTGTGATAATGCTCCTTTGTGCACCTAAGATGCAGCAGTTCGTCCCTAAAGAGTTTTCCAGCTAGATGGGCAGATGTGAGTTGCCCCACCTAGGGCCTGTTGGTGAGGGAGTCACTAATCCGGGAGCAAACGGCCGCAGATAAGCCCAGGTTGAGGAGTTTCAGGGTCAGAGTGTCGGGAAGGATGGTGTCTGAGTTGAAGACTTCCAAAAGCATCCTAATGTAGGTGTCAGGATGTGCAGTCAGAGCTGGAGTGCTAACAAGACACCATCCTCCATCAAGTGATCTCCATCCAGGCAAACTGCCAGCTGTCCAGGCCAGCAGTGACCACATCCTTTATGTACCTCATGAAGGCTGGGGTCCGAACAACAGTGTCATAATCACTGAGGCAGGGGGTGTTTTGTTTTATGAGAAGATGTACAATGATGGAGGATTTCAGGCAGACAGAGATGCTATAGGGGGAGGTTGAAGTTGTACAGAAAGAAATCCACTAGTTGGTCACCATGTGGGTTGAGGGCCCAATCTGACACCATGTCTGGACCTGCAGCCTTATTGGGGTTGAAAAGAGCTCACTTCATGTGGCTAAAGGCTGAGAAGCTGGTATTCGGAAAAAAAACAACAAAAAAACGCTGGAAAATATTCTGACCTCCTGCTGCATGGAAGGTCAAAGCATTTATAAAGCTTTAATGCATCAGGCAAAGCTGGATCAGGGCTAAAATGCTGTTCAGTATTCCCTTTTGGTCTGTTATGTCCCTGGTGTCTGTGCTTTATCTGTTGGATACCCTTTCTTAGCTCTCTGTAGGCCCTGATGTGTGATGGTTTGTCTCTTGATCTAAATGTTGGAACCAGTCAAAGTAAGAATTAGAATATATATATTTAGGAATTTACAACATTGGTGGCTTGTTTTTTTTTTTTTTTTTTTACAGTTGGTTGACAGGAAAGGGGGTACAAGAGAGGGTGAGAGATGGGACCACAGGTCAGATTCGAACCCAGGTCGGCCATGCTGGCCCTCCATATGGGTTGTGCATGCTAACCGCTGCACCACCGAAGGACACCCACGAATCAGAATTGGACCTGTCTGCATGCACGTTCATGTGGAAGCAGTGTTAGCAGCATTAGCAGTGATCTGTTTGGTTGTGTTTTGCCCCACATTGGTCCCAAGCTTTTATGCGAATGTGAAACTTGCAAAAATTATTATTTTTGTGTGCTTTTGCTCTCTTCTTTAAGGATTGCATATGCATATACATGTGCTTACAATATTTCATTAATGTAGTTCTTAATTTGGTTTAGCTTTACATAATTAAAGGTAGAGTGAAGGATTTTTGTGATTTTTTGAAAAGTCCCGCCCACTCCACTTTGGAAAGAACCCTGTACCTGCTAGCGAAAGGGGATACCTATTAAACACATTCAACAGCGTACAAAAGCCCATTTCTCCTCGTTAACGATCTGTTTCATAGTTGCTGTTTGCATCGCTCATACAAGCTTACTTTCCAAAAGAAGATTAGCATTTTTCCCATTATGCCAGACTCACCACCGGTAAGTGAAAATGTGGACGGCACATAGGACAACCTTATATCACCAGAATGATTGATAATTAATTTGATGCTCAATCTGAAAAAATACCATCCTCCACTTTATCTTTAATTTGTCAGTAACTGTAGGAAAGAATTTTAATGATGTATGTTTTTACAGTAAACATTACAAAAAAAGTTACCAAGAAGTGCAGTAATCGCCTCAGTAACAGGTAATGTTCCTCCTTTTCTCCACAGAGTATTCCAGTGTTAAAATTAATGAAATCCAGCTTAAACCACAGAGTGGCGTTGGCTTGATTCATTCCTGAAGTGTCCATAGAGTGTAAAACCCTCTTCTAAACATGTCTAAAAACTGACATCACGCTCTGGCATGTCCCGAAACCTTAAGCACTTTAACCTGAGGGAACACATTTTGAAACAGAGATAAGGGTCTTTAACATGACAGGAAAGGGTGGTATGAGAAGAAGTTGGTTTCACAACTGCATTAAACAGCTTGGCCACATCAAAGGAGGTGTCAGAAATCACACCCAGATTCCTGACTGAGGGAAGGACCCAACTAGAGACAAGCTGATTGATCTTAGAGACTGAACCATAGAACCATATATATATATATATATATATATATATATATATATATATATA
>NW_015150747.1:804532-806373 GCF_000732505.1 Cyprinodon variegatus
AGAGAGAGAGAGGAGAGAGAGAGAGAGAGAGAGAAAGTAAAATAAGTATTTGAACATCCAGCTATTCTGCAAGTTCTCTCAATTAGAAATCATTGAGCGGTCCCAAATTGTCATCGTAGGTGCATGAATAATTAAATTGAACATCATTGATCTCACAATGGATAAATTTACTTCCGTATCTTAAACCATTCTCCTTGGGGAAAGTGGACTGCTACTGTGTGATACCTGGTGACCAATCAGGGATTAAGGGTTTTCTCACGGACCCAGACTGGAGACTGTGGGGATCGAACCAGTAATGATCCTGGCACTGGAGCTGATTCTGCTTCACTCTGGTTCAGTCTCCACCCTCCTTGCAATTAACTTCTAATAATTCCAAACCATGCTTGGAGGAAGGATAATGGTATGTCCCATCCCAAAAACACCATCACTACTGTGAGGCCTTGGGGGTGTAGCATCATGCTTTGGGTCTGATTTTCTGCACATGGGACTGTACTGTATTAAGGAGAGGATGACCGGGGCCATGTATCGCAAGATTTTGGTGAACAACCTCCTTCCCTCAGTTAGAGCATTGAAGATGGGTCGAGGCTGGGTCTCCTAACATGACAATGAACTGAAGAAAACAGCCAGGATAAACAAGGAGTGTCTCTGGAAGAAGCATTTCAAGGTTCTGGCATGGCCTAGCCAGTCTCCAGACCTAAACCCAATAGAGAATCTTCGGAGCGAGCTCAAACTCTGTGTTTCTCAGCAACAGCCGAGAAACCTGACTGATCTAGAGAAGATCTAAGTGGAGGAGTGGGCCAAAATCCCTCCTGCAGTGTGTGCAAACCTGGTGAAAAACTACAGAAAAACTTTGACCTCTGTTATTGCAAACAAAGGCTACTGTTGGAACTAAAGTGCCGTTAAAGAAAGATTTGAAATTAAGGATAAAAGATAAAAAAATCATTTTTAAACAATGCCAACTCAATCAATACTAGCCTTGTATTATGAAAGGGCTGTTAGTCTGAAATGCACTGAACAAAAATCTTTCTTATGCAAAATCTGTTATTTAAACATTTGTTTATGAATTCAAACATATAAACTGAAAGGATTACCATGAATGAAAAGAAGAATATTTACTCTAAATGAAACTCACACTATAAATTACATTAGTATCAGTATTAGGAGTTCTTCGAGTTCATCAGAACAATGTTTCATTCTACCAAATGGAGGACATCAAAACATCTCTCCTCCTGTCCAGCTTTTAATCAGCTGGGTCCAAACTCTTGGCTTGACAAATCTCCCTGTGTTAAGTATTTGGAGAAGTGAAAAAAAGAATACCATCATTATCCCTATAAACATGCAGCCATGGAATATTTCTCATACCCTGAATTTGGGAATATCAGCATCTGGTCTTTGAAAACTTTATAGAGCACGCAGTCTTTTCTGCGTTCATAGCATCCTGCAGTTGTCAGCAGGAGATCAATACATGACTAAAGGAATACATGCCTGTCGAGGTAGTTTAAAGTCTATTTTTCTTACAAAACGAAAGGGATAAATGCAAATCTGACCTCTTGCGCATGCGTATTGATAGGTATGCTGTTCTGACAGAACATCGGCTCTCCCTTGGATCTGAGCTTCTGCCCTGGCTCTCAACCTCTGCAGCACAGGAAGCATTCTCAGGCCCCGTCCACACGAAGTCAAAACGAACACGAAACACTAATATTTTCCAGAACGTTTGTCGTAAAGACGGAGACGTAAAATAAATGTGATCGTCCACACGAATGCATGAAAACGCTGCAAAACGTATGCCAGGCCTGTAAGTGGCGCTGCGGTGCCAAAGCAAAAATCGGCGACGAAATGTT
>NW_015150747.1:808427-809937 GCF_000732505.1 Cyprinodon variegatus
ATGGAAACGCGAAAACGGCGTTTCAAAATCTTCCCACTCTGAAGGCTGAATAAAAAAAGATCGTTTACAGACCCCCGAAACGCCGTTTTCGTATGGATGAGAGGTCAGATAACTTCTTCATTAATCCTGACATCAAGAGCAAACATAACTCTCTTCCTCTCATCAGAGAGCCTCAGGTGAACCCAAGCCTGAATACTGGAGCTTAACCCAAACAGAACATCAACAAAAATAGAATAATTGAACTTTTTCTCTGTGCATGTGGGTCAGGAAATTATCCTCCAACATGTCACGGGCATAGCAAACAGTTTTGTACTGAGTTTCAACCTTTAACAGCCAGAATTTCAAATTTACAATAGCATCAAATTAGTTTTACATGTCGTACCTAAAATATAGTTTTTTTTTTCATTTCAAGGTCAATCAATGACAAGATTCACACTAAATACATTGGATCTGTGCTGCAAATGTCACTCAAACTGAACACTGCCACCAGGCTTGGCCCCTGCCATAGCAACAACTCAAAAGATGTTGATCATGTGGGATTACGCCCTCATGGCAAAAACTGGTCAAAAAAATTAGTAAAGATTTCTTAAAATTTGTGTTTATACTCTTAATTTAAGGAAGAAAATAAGATGAGCTTGTCAAGGCTCAGAACAGACCCAGAACAGAACAGAACAGACCCAGTATTCAAGGCAGACAGAGAGTGAGATTTCTCACAAGCGTTTATTTAAAAAGTCTGCGGCAGGAACCTCTGCAGGAGGAAAACACAGGTTAGTGACCACAATAATCTGACGGAGGATGATTCACAAAAACGGGGGCCGTTTCTCAATATGTGTACTTGTGCCTTCTCATGTGCTTGTGTACTCGTGAAATGTTTTAAGATAATTTGAGGAGAGAACATTATGATTTTAAGCATTACTATATGGCCCATTAGACATTTAAATGCGTAATTTAAAAAAAAAATTTCGAAGTGGAGAGGACCTCAGCAACCAGCAGACCTCCGAGGGTAAGGGCAGCCAGGGCTAATCCTAAACGCAGCAGCCCTATCCCAGCATAGCCGTGTGTAAAGTACCTCTGGCTATGATGGTGATTTTGTTGTTTTATTTGGCAAAATGTTCATTTGATATGTGTTTATCTGACTGCGTTAATTGTTTTTCCTCACTTAATAATGAAAAAATATCTGCTGGAAGTGAAATAAAGGTTACTTTTATTTTTATTTTATTATTTTAAATGTAAATTATCTTCACCTGCTCAATACAAATTATTGTAGGAAAAACGGACTAACATTTCCATTTCGTAGTGCTTTCTGAAAGTCGCTGGCCAAAACTCTGTGTCTGTGTGTATAAATATATCTTTACATTCACGAAAATCTCCTCATCCGTTTCCAATCAAGTTGGTGCAGGTTAGTGGGTCATTATTTATTTACCTCATTTTTCTGTCTGGTGCCTGACTTGTCCTGTTTGGGTTGTGGAAACTTAGGGGCTCGATGAGCAAATTCTTCTAGTGGAATCAT
>NW_015150747.1:811091-814211 GCF_000732505.1 Cyprinodon variegatus
TCTGGGTCAAGAATTAGTTTGGTGAGTTAAAATGTACAGGAGGAGGTAGACATCTGTTTCGCTACGGCAGCTCAAAGCTAAGAACTAGTGACTACAGAGAATGCCATTACATTCGAATTGGACTGCAGCAAGTTAGGCATATCTAAAATCCTACACAGAAAATACATTTTATAAAATCATCAATGTAAACTAGATTTCCAACAGCCATGACTGGCAACCGCCTGGTTATTATGAAAACAACTGATTTAAATCAACGGTTGATCCATTTATTTTTATGCCCATGTTGTGAAGGAATCACATCAGGTGTGTGCTCTTACCCAGTTTCTTCAGACCTTTATGTCTTTGCCATAAGCCACCAGCCATCAGCAAAACTGACTCTTTAAAAAAGAAAAAACCTCAACCAAAATAGATTTTGATATATGGTGTTTTAGGACTCAACTTAGCAGGGAAGTGTTGGCCTAGAGGTTAGAGCAGAGCGCTTGTACTCTGAGAAGGTTGCAAGTACCCAGTTCGATCCCCACACCTGGCATTTTGGCTCTTTGAGTAAGACCCTTAACCCCACACTGCTCCCCAAGGGCATGGGTTAAATGTAGAGTTCTTAATTGTGAGATCAATAAAGTTAAATCTGTATTTTCTCTGAGCAGACTTGCATCTTTCTCCTGCCCTCGGTACATGTTTGTTTTGGTCAGAGTGCCCAAAACAGGGGGATGAATCACCTGGACAACAGGGGTAAGGCGAAATGGTGAACCTGAGGTCAGGCAGGAGCAGCTGGAAGACGCTAAATGACGTCTACCCGACGCTTATTCACTGTACTGCATATTAATCTCATTCCTCTCTGGAGGGAAGAGGACTTGTGAGCAGATAAAATGCAGCAACATGATTTATCTGGTTGGTTGGACTTTTTAATTCACCTGAAGTTTTCCTTCAAATATCTGAATAATGGAAATGAACCACGTTTTGTGGTTTGGCAAACACCATATTGTGGATTCTTGGAACAACTTGATGCAATCAAAAAAAGTAGAAAAGAAGAAGCTTTTAAATTTGTGGAACACATAAACATTCATTCTTATGGAAAACAATACCTGGAAAAAATTCTGGATATGTCTTCACTTTGGATGTTCTTTGAAATATTTTGATTTGAAACTAAATCCTAAACTTCAGCAGATAAGAAACAGATGTTCAGATAGCATGTAAGGTTCATTCAAGCACGCATAATTATATATCTGAATTCAATAAGGAAACAGAGAGGACTTTTCCCTTTTAGTTCGGAAACTAAATTTACTTTGATTCTTCCTGAATTGTCATTTTCAGAAATCGTTTCTATGGTATCAAGCGGAAGTCCTCTGGCCCCTCCTGGTTCACAGTGTTCTAACAGTCAAAAAAGGAAGCTCCATTATTCAAAGGAAGATGTCCCTTTATGTGGACGACTATAAAACAAGTTTGTTCATTTTGGGCGTACAGTTGGCTCAGTGGTTGGTGCAAATGACCCATGAACGGAGGCCTTAATCATTTATGTGGCCAACCCAGGTTCAAATCTGATCTGTGGTCCTTTGCTGGTTTTCTCTCCCTGTCTCTCATACCCCCCTTCCTGACAACCTACTGTTGAAAGAAATTAGCCGCTAGTGCTGTAAAAAGTAAAAAAAAAAAACATTGTTCATTTCATTTTAGGGGACTGCTGAACTCCTTCGTTTGGAGCATTTCTGGAAAGTTCCCACTGGGAGGGAAAACTTTACACTGGAAAAAATCTAAATCTAGATAAGTCATTTTTTCTTAAAATAATTGCATATGTTCTTGAATTTAGAAGGTAAAAGACATATTTTGCCAATGGAACAAGAAGATTTACATTTAAAATAAGAAAACACAATTACATTGTCTTATTTCAAGTGCATTTTATCTAAATACCTTATTCTAAGAGTAAAAATACTTATTCAATTGGAACATCATCTGATTTACCTACTCAAATTAAGGGTAAATTCACTTAATTTGAGAAATTTTTACTTATTTCTAGATCGTTTTTCCAATGTGAGCAGAACCGAAGCTCTATAGCGGGACTACTTTCCAAATACTGGTTGGTCAAGAACATCTGCTTCATGTTTCTTTCAGCTTCACCACCCCTTTTCCCTTATTTATCCAAAATAAATGCACTAGAATTTATAATTTTATATCCCATTTAAGTAGAGTCTGTTATAGATCAGTTAATGTTTTCAAGCAGCAACATTTAACTTTTCAGTTAAATGAAAAGAAGAAAACAGCTTGTGAATAAAGAAGATGGAGGAGAAAGAGTGAACGGCCCGAAGATTCAGTGTGGATAGACATTTCTCCTTGGCTCTACCTTTTTTTTAACTCATTTTTTCCTGAGCTACACTCTATAATTATGCTGCTATAAGTTTAGACTGCTGGAAGACGTAGGGACCACTTTTCATTATTCTGCCTCTATTCTCCCATAAGTGAGATCAAAACCTAGGTGAATACCATTGCCACATCCTCCTTCCACATGAACGTTTCTGGCAAGTTAATGGCTGGATGCAATTACCTGTTTTTCCTTAGTAAGAAACTTTGAACATTTTATCTGACTGGAAGACCTAAATATATAGTTTCTGTAAAGTGCCTTGTTGGCAGCTTAAAGAAAACTGAATTGAATCGACATGGATGGCTGGATAGAGTTACCTTGCAAAGGAAGTTAACACTTTGTGGAGAGGAGGGAGATGATATAGAGAGGATATAGAGTTTGAAGTCCAGGGAATTGAGCAAGGCTCAAGGGTAAAAGCCATGCAACAGGCTGTAACTTAGCAGGAGGTGGCTTATGGTGTAATATAGTATGATTAGTAAGTTCTGGGCTTCAAGAGAAACAGTTTCCATGGATTACCCAGGCAGTAACCTTTGGAGGGAAGAGAAAAGAGATACATCTCACAAGGACAGTTTTCACAAGAGGATCACCAGGGCTAGTGTTATCACTTGGGTTAACACTCAGGCATTTAATCACTGGCAGCCATCTACTCTTGAGAAAAGCTAGTGTACTGAGAAATATGGAGGGTTAAAGGGGACATATACCCTCACCGGCCACTTTATTAGGTACACCTGTCCAACTACTCGTTAATACTTAATTTCTAAGCAGCCAAT
>NW_015150747.1:814985-818562 GCF_000732505.1 Cyprinodon variegatus
AGAGCAACGTTGGGATGTGGTGGAACGGGAGATTGGAATCTTGGATGTGCAGCCGACGAATCTGCGGCAACTGTGTGATGCCATCATGTCAATATGGACCAAACTCCCTGAGGAATGCTTCCAGCACCTTGTTGAATCTATGCCACGAAGAATTGAGGCAGTTCTAAAGGCAAAAGTGGGTCCAACCCGTTACTAGCATGGGGTACCATATAAAGTGGCCGGTGAGTGTACTATGAAATAAATGCATGCAACATGAAATAAGGAAATCAATCATTTATTTGTTTATTTGAAGATGCATTGCAAAAGTTTTTAGAATGAAAAGTATTTTGTTTTCTTTTCTATGCATGCGCTAACTGCTCAACGTGTTTTTATTTATTTACCAGTTGCCTGCATGGCTCCATTAGCCAGTTGCTTTTGCTCACCTGGCTACTTTACTGAGTCTCCACTGACACAGGAATCTCTTTCTTAGAAAAACTAGCCACGAGTGCACCTCAAACCCCATCACAAACTCTACACTGGAGTTAGAGCATAAACAGTCGTCTAGTGTGAAAAACCAAATTGCAGTCTGAGAATAAATATTGGGGCAAATCTTTGGAAGTGGCACCCCATTAATATGACATTAAAGAATAGAAAACAGTAAACAATACAGCTTTGTTTATTAGGAGCTTTAAAAACAACACTGTTTAACAAAGTGCTATACAGAAATAAAAACCGATAAAAACAGAAATACCATTGGCAGACTAAGCAAGAAGAAATACAATAAAACTGTAATCAAGTAAAACATCAGAATAAAACTATAAATAAATAGATAAAATGAAAAAAAAAAAACTCTTCTTAAACTGATGTCAACAAATGGTTGATGGAATAATGCCTTTAGAACTACATTAGTATTAATTTATGAAATATAAATGTGTTCTTCCAACCCCAAAGAAAAAAGTTGCTTTCACCCTGTCTGACCGCCTCCCATTTAATGACATCAGCATGTTCAATTCAGTTTACTTTTTACATTGCCATCACTGACAGCAGCACCTCTAACACCACATCTAAAGGCTGAACAAAGCCCAGATATCGGATGGCCGAAAAAACTGCTGTCCTGTGCAGATTAGCTGCTGAAAGATCCTCTTTGTTTTAACTTTGAGCAGAAAATTTCAATCTGTTTCACATCAGCCCACCATGATAGTAGAAAGTGGGCATTAGTTTACAGTGTGGGCACAGCAAATTTAAGGTAGCTGCCTCCTGGAGAGAGCCTTCTTATTTACGTAGATATTCTCCAACAGCTTGTTTTGACAGGTCAATGAGGGTCCTGTGCTCCGACAGCAGAACTCAAGCAACACAGAACTCTGTCCCTGATTTTGCGTATTATAATTGAAGCATAGTTAGAGGCTTTAAAAGGTTGATTTTGTGTTACATGTGTTTCAGAGAACCCAATATTCCTACAATATTATTATATAATATATTGTGTTTGCACTTAATAGGTTTATTAAGAGTTTGTCAAAATGACAGCCATGCGTGCAGCCTTGGGCAAACAGACCGGTATGAGATTTAAGAAAGTAGCTGATTGCTGAACCAGCCTGAGAAGGTGGATGATAACTGAACAGGCTGGTGGCAGGTTATACTGACTGGTGACAGACTGAAACAGTGCGGGGCGTGAAGGGAGTCAGAAGCCAACGAGAATCCAGTGAAGGCAAGGTGAGTACAGAAACACAAAAGACAGGTGGTGCACACAATGACTGGAGCAAACCTCATGAAGACAGAGAGACAATCTGACAGAAACTGACTGAGAGACGCAGGTATTTATAGGCAGCTGGGAGGAATGATGGTGATTAGGAGACAGACAGGTGCATCTGCTAACTGCAAATAACAGTGAGGAAAGGAGAAGAAGGTGGCAAGCAGCCAAGCAGAGATAATTTAGCATGACATAGGCCCTGAAAGAGAAGACTGTGCTATTAAGTTTAATTGATCATAATTAAATATATCATTGAACAGTTGATTATTCAATTCAATTCAGTTTATGTTTATGCGCCAATTCACAACACGTCATCTCAAGGCACTTTACAGTTCATACAGTCAAATTGATTAAAAGTTTACAGAATATAATGCATTTTTAAAGTTAGCTTAGCTTTGTTAGCACTGGGAGCTCCGACTGCTCTAAAGCGGTGATCTGGGTCACATGACACATTCAGACATGGATCCGATCCTCTTGAGTTACATGGGGGATGGTTCACAGAAGAGCAGCACAGAGGGAACGTTGATATGCAGTAAGAGCTTAATATGGACCTAAACAATTATTTCATTTAGCATTAGGCTAATAAATGGGTGAAAAGATAGGCAGGGCTTTATATAAATTCATTCGGATATACGTTTAACTATTTCACACTGTTTTTATTAACTTTATGAGGTCCATACAGCAGTCTCATTGTTAAATTATTTAAAGTGCCATCCTCACTCATCAAACTCAGTGAATAGGATTAAGGCAGCTTTTATAGCTCCTCTGTTGTTTGATTTTTTTGTTTGATTTGTCTTTTTCAATGGCACTTCAAGGCACTTTACAGTTCACCAGATCATATGGTCAAATTGATTCAAAGTTCTCTAAGGAAAACCAGTTAATTGACTCAAAGGCAATCCCTAATATGAATAATTTGCATTTAACCCTTTTAAATCCAACACAGGATTTAAAACGCATCTTTCTGGAAACTGTTTCGATGAAATAACCTGTGAGGAATGAGCTGTATCTCTGTCTACAAAAGGGGCAAAATCAAATAACCTTTATCTATTTTCTGGGTGTGCTGGATGCTGGGCTGCTGTGGGAGGACCTTCATGTTTGTATGAGCTGACAATGAATTTCACTTCTATACTCCCATGTTCTGTAATAATGACAAAAGGCTCAGTGTTTCCAGTCGAGGTTCATTAACCGCACTTCTGTCTCTCAACAGGAACATTTCCAGAGAGCATTAAAGTGATGCAGAAGTACGAAGCTGCATGACATGACACTTTGTCCCGTCAGGCGTTCAGGACTGATGCCTTCAACAGACATACTTCAGCTGATAAGACTGTTAAAATAAGCAGCAGCAGGACCCCTTTACAGGCATTTTAGTAATATGAACCGTTTCTTATCACTTCTAAAGTCAAGAACAGATATTTTCTCAGCGCATTGCAATTTATCATTTAGGATTTTTAAGCAATTGACCAGTACATAAAGACCTAATAGTGCAGCAGAAAATGGTGCATGTCCACAACTTCTTTTCAGCAAAAGTCATCTGAAATGAGTCCATTTTGTGCACAATCACCTTTCATGACAATTTTATCTGCGGGTCTGTGGGTTGTTAATATCAGCTTTGTACTTCAGCTCCTAAAGCCTGGTTTATTTTTTCTTAAATCAAGCTGCAACTAATAAACAATCGCATACACTGTGTAGGTCATGGTCTGCTCTGATAGCTGGCCTTAATTGCTCATTTCACTCACTGCCTAACTCTATCCAGCTTCTAATTGTCACTCATCTCATCCACCTGCCGGTTTCCCTTATATTGGGCTCAGTTCCAGCTTTGGGGCCTGTTTCAGAAAGGAGGTTAAGTGAAAA
>NW_015150747.1:820103-823371 GCF_000732505.1 Cyprinodon variegatus
TTTTCTGTCCTTCTTTATTATATTAAGTATTTACTGATATTTCTGGGGTGTTGAAGTGCCAAAGACCAAACATTCATTATCCAGTCACAGCCTCCAATTACTCACATTAGAGGGCAAACAGTGATCCAGAAAAACATCTCTGCAGTTTTGGCAGGGAGGTGCCATGTAGAAAAAAAAAAAAAAAATCCCAGAAAAAATAGAAATGGTTAAGGAACAAATTAAATTAAACATTTTTCCCCTGAGAGAACAGAAACATCTGATTGCCAACATAGTCGGTTCTCAGTACCTGCTTTTCATCTTGATCTTCATTCCTTTAACCGGTTCCAACTAAAACAATCCTAAAGAATCTGGAGGTTTCCCCCGAACTCCCTCACCTCCCCACGTTTCTCCTCTTACATCCCAACCCTGCTGCCACATGCTGGCTTTAAACATTTAGTCTCACACAACTAAAACTAACCAGAGGTCGGTCATATACCATCATAATACCAGCAGAGAAAGAAATAAAACAAACAGCAGCAGTGAAAATAAATGACCCAGGAGCCCCGAGAGGTTATCAGAAGAGAGTTAAACCAAACACTTACTAGAACAGATCGCTCATTTCCTGACCCGTTTCCTCTAAATGGGCCAAGGCGGGTGACCTCTGTTTATTAAATGAACAGAGTCATTTCAACAGAAACATGGGAGGAAACTGAGCTCCTAAATAAATCAGCCACTAAGTGAAACAGCTTAGAGGTGCTTAGCGGCGCTGCAGCTGTAAACTGTAGCCTGAAAACGAGATGACAGATTTACTCCAGTGTGGCTGGAAATCAAACAGAGCACAGAATTATAAGACAAGGGTTTGATATATCCACAGCTCAGTGTTCCCAGCAGGTATAATGTCAGAGTGCTGCTGAGCTTTGTTCAGATTCAGAGCCGAAATCCTTCATTAACTTTAAAATATGGTTATGTGCATGTTCAGTCTATCAGCTATCGTTATCTATGTTGTCAGCTATGTTGATATGGATGGAAAAACTCATTCAGCCGGTTCAACTGCCTCTGTTTGGATTTCATCCCATTAACTTTTTATAGGCAATAAAACATTTAGAGAAAATTAGAAAGTGTCCATACAGCAAAGGGGATATTAAAACACATCCTTCATGCCTCTGACTTTTAAAAGGCCAACAGTACCGGTGAGAGCTCAGGATGGGCACAAAAAAAAAAAAATTTTAAGGGAGCCACACGAGAATTTAACCCAAAGATGAACAGTGACTGGGAAAAAGGCACCATTTCAAAAGAACCATAAATATGAGAACATTCTGGTGCCCTCGAACAACAATTTCATAAGTTCACAAAGTTGAATGTAGAACTTTTATTGTCATTTCGTATACACAGAGTGTATACGAAATGACATGTCGTTTTGTACAGCTTTAGGACATTGAATGAGCAGCAACTTAACAGTAAAATGAACATTTTCATTTCAGAAAGTGCAGCAGTGATCAAATGTAAACAGTGTGGGGAAATAAACATGATGCAAAATGCATTGATATAGAAGTTAGAAATATATATATGGTGCAAAAATGCAGTAGAAACATTTTTTTTAAGATTCTACAAGATAAAAATACCCATTTTAGGTTTTCATAGGAAAGTTAAAAGGTAAAAATTAAAGGGCGTGAGTTAGATTCGGCTTTAACGGGTAAATAGCTGAGAAAACAGCCAGACAAAAAAGTAGAGAAACAGGCAGAAAAAAGCTGGTAAAGAGTCTAAAATTAAAACAGAAAAAAAAAACATGTGAAGAAACTTGCAAAGGAACATGGTTGACAAATAGGCCAAAAACAGGAGCGACTTAAAAACAGGCGAAGAAACAGGCCACAGCATTGTTTAATGGGGGATTATGAATATTAAATAACTAGATTATAACTATATGTTAAATAACTAGAACTGAAAGTTTTAGCTAATCATTAAGTCATTCAAATCGAGGGTAAAACCATTAATGATTATTAGTTGAATGATTATAAATGTAATTTGAATCCTCACCAGGGTTCTTAGTCTTTACATAAGGTTTGGACTCCTGGACCAGCTCTCTAAATTCCAGTTGCCATCACCAATTTAGCAATTTAGACTATGGTTGTCAGCAGGGTCATTAGGATGTGACTGAAAGAAGAGGGAATCTTACCTTATTTAGTAATAAACCATTAAATGTATAACATAACTACAAAACACTGTGGGTTAAAATACAACGATACCTTCATTAGCTAATAATCAAACTGTATTTTTATATCTAATAACTACACAGACACTAAACACTGCGGAAATAAGCACAAGTAAATAAACAAAGAAAGGGGATATTGGGGCTTAAAGGTCTGTTCAAGAATCTAAACGAATTTGAACAACACTATAGTGAGAAAACACAAATGTTTATACATGTTCTGCACATTGTTTGAGGTCTACCTGATCAGTTGCAACCCTTTATTTGTTCTTGTGATAATGCTCTTTAAGTTTCTGTTCTTTTGTTGCAAAGGTGCCCGCTGCAAACTTCTTGTTTTATTTTTTTATTTTGACTCTTTTTTTATTTGCATAAACTTCAGTTTGTGTTTTACTTGCTGTTGGGGCATATGAATGACTCAAGTGTTCGTATCCAGCGGTCATTGAGGAGGGCAAGATGCACCCTGGATGGCACAATCTGAAGATATATTGAACATATGGTGAGATTATGGAACAGTTTCATTAGTAAGCAACATTATAGATTAGTTCAATTCAGTCTATTCTATAGCAGGAATTCTCATCATGTCATCTTGAGGCACTTTACAATTCAACCAGATCATACAGTCAAATTGATTTAAGGTTTTCTATCTAAGAAAAATCAGCTGATTGCATCGACTCACTGAGGAAGGCGATCCCTCACAGATTAACAAAACACATTGTCTGTTGGGACTTGTCCAACAGCTAGTTATGGAAATAAAAGTGCCTCAATATTATTCATCCATCCATTTGCTGTTACACTTATCCCAAATGGGATGGCGAGGGGTGCTGGTGCCTATCTCCAGCTGTCTACGGGTAAGAGGTGGACAGGTCGCCAGTCCATCAGAGGGCAACACAGAGACACAGGAGAATTTAGAGAAGCCAATTAATGTAACAGTCATGCTTTTGGACTGTGGGAGGAAACCAGAGTGCCTGAAGAAGAACATGCAAACTCCATGCAGAAGGACCCCAGGCAGGGAATTGAACCCACAACCTTCTTGCTACAAAGCAGCAGTGCTACCCACTGTAACCTAATCCCACTAAAGAAAAA
>NW_015150747.1:825512-827680 GCF_000732505.1 Cyprinodon variegatus
TTTTTGTTTGATTGAATAACATTGAGATGAATTTATCTCTATACAGCGCTAAGTACGGGGAGGTTTTATGAAATTGTTTAGCGCCCACCTTGTTTTACGGTATATGGTGTCAAGGAGCTTTTGAAAGGAGCTGGTGGAGATAATCCAGATGTTTAGAGCAAAATTTGCACTTATGACAATAAAAAGAAAAAACAAACTTTCCTATGTGTTTTTGGTATTTTATGTGTTATATTTAACTTTGCAAGCATTTATTCACACCCATTTATTGCACATTTAAAAAAAATTGAATGAGGGATTTAGGGCCCCTTATTCTGAATCTTTAAAGCTCAGGCCCTTAAAGCTGAAAAACTTACCTAAGGTGCTGCAGGCCTCACCTGCCTCGGTCAAGATCAGAGCTCATCGTTCATCACTAAGAACAAGAGGCTGGACCAAAATGGCTGCCATGCAGAACCAAAATCAAGGTTGCAGAGCAGCCTGGTCTAAGGCTGAGTTGTCTCAACATAAATTTCTCCATATTGATGCTCCACATTGATCGCCATGGCTGAAACCTGGTTGAGTGTCGGTAGAATTGTACGTTCTTTCATGCATCTGGTCCTGTGTGTAGTGATCTACTGACTGCCTAAGTTTGATCAGGACTGCTGGATGACTTCTCTGACCAGGATTGATCATTTAAAATAATTGAATTTAATTGTTGAAGTTTTGAACCACCTTGTTTAAAGTCATTGAACCTTCCTGGTATAAAGATTTTAAAATCTTCTTGCTCTTAATCTTTTAAACACATGAACGTGGACGGTTGGCTTGGTTTTATAAATCGGGGTCATCTGTGGATCTGTTTACATTTCTATGGTGCTGTGTTCTCTGATCACATGCGGTTTGGTTTAACATCTCTGTTCCCTGTTTGGATCCAGTGCATGGTCCAGATCGCCACTGTTTCAAATGATAACATGAACATTTACTCCACGTGTCCAGATTTGCTTATGCCTGAGTCTTCTCATGTAGCATGGTGGCTTCCACGTCCACCCTGGCTGATGTCCCTCAATCCGTCAGACAGACTTAAAGGTGAAAGGTCAAGCTTTAAGTGTCCTTTGACGTGTTGAAAGTTAGTTGAAATACCTATCGGATCACTGTGAAAATAATAAAAAAAAGGTCAAATATTTTCCAGCAATGATTTCATCCCATCTTCAAGTTGTGTTTTTCTTCACCACGATACACATCATCCGTAAAGCGCCCCGGTCTGCCAGATTCAAAGCCTTGTCTAAAAACAGGAGAATTTTGTCATTTCCTTGTAGGAAAGATCACTAAATTTACTTCCTTCACATGACCGTCCACTTCAGCTGCTTGTCTAGAGGCCAGAATATTTACTCACGGGTTTGAGCGGGAGCCCTGCAACCCACCGGATGTAACCCGTGCTGATTGCATGTCAGCCTTGCTCTTGGCAGCCTGCCCCAGGGCAGCTGTGGCTACACAACGCAGTTTCTACTCTGAATGACTGATTGAATGTAGTGAGAAATGCTTTGGAGTCCTTATAACCTTATAAAGTGCTACATTAGAACAGACCATTTAACCTTTTAACAGTTTTTGTCATGAAACTGTTTGTTTGGAGGACTCAAATGCAGGGACCAGTTGGCAGAGGTGAATTTAAGTGGTTTTATTAAGGTTCACAGGAACAAAGGCAGGAATCAAAATCCAACAGAAAATATCAAATGCACCAGAACCAAGGAGACATCAGGGGTAAACCAAAACTCTAGGAGCCAGAGAGAGATGAGGAAGACAGGCAGATGTTAGACGAGGATCCAGCAAACAGGAACTGAAGAGGGAGGGCTTTTAAAAGGGACAGAGACAAAGAGAGGGCTAACGAGGGAATTGAAAACAGATGAGGGCAGAACAGAAAACAGAGCAAGGGAAAGAGGACACAAGCGGGCAGCAGAGGACAACAAATGGAAAACCAAGAAAAACAGGAACTAACAAACCAAGACTCTGACAGTTTTAGCCTTTGTTTCCAATTTCAGGGGGGGGGCGACCATAGATTCAGGAGGATTCTTGAACGGCCGCCCTGTTGCACCCCCCCACCAGCTGATGGTCAGAATGTTTTTTTGTTACCTCATTAAGCAGGTGCAGCCACACAGACTTTAGACTTGGTCTATCAGATATTTCAATCTGAAAAACTC
>NW_015150747.1:829278-832176 GCF_000732505.1 Cyprinodon variegatus
TCCTTATGTTCCTAACAGAGCACTTCGCTCTCAATCTGCAGGTTTACTAGTGGTTCCTAGAATTTCTAAAAGTAGAATGGGAGGCAGTTGATTGTATTCACCGGTTTTCACTTACTTCCTGTGTTATTTAGATGCATGGCTGATTCCAAATAAAATTCATAGGTGATTGGGCTTTTACGGTTGCACCCTCTAAGTTCTGTAACATGTCACGTCTCCAGTTTCTCCGTTTTCTATTATTTCACTTTTCAAGACTCTTCCTTTTTCTCCCTTTATGAACAGCATGAGTTTGTTCTTTTTAATTCAATGTTATGATGTCTGCATTTGTTTTACTGCCAACTACATCATAAAACATTAGTAGTGTTTCACTTTCCTTTATTCACAATTTGACTTTTTGAACCTTGTTCAACCATTCGCTGTTTTTAATTTTTGTACAAATAAATTGGATTGCATTAGAAAGAGTTATTGTCATTTTTAAGCTGCCAACGGTTGAACAGACAGACAGGTTAAGGAGGCTATTTAATATAATTTGAAAAGCCAGACAAATTTGTCTGATTTAAGAGTTAGTCTGGTGATTTAAAACACCTTAAAACAAAGGAATCTGAAAAGATTTGAATACCTTCAGCCGGTGTTCTGTCAGACCAGCATACCCATAGTGAATACCCATTTATCCCTTTAGTTTATTACTTTAGTTTTGTTCGAAAAATGCCCTTTAAACTACCTCAACGGGCGTGTATTCCTTTAGTCATGTAAAAAAAATTATTGATTTAATTTCTTTTTGGTGTTTTTTGAAGTGTATGGTGATCTGACCTTAAATCATTTTTTTTTGTACATGACTAACAGAAAAAATGGCCGTCGAGGTAGTTTGAAATCTATTGTTTGTACAAAACTAAAGGGATAAATGCAAATCTGACATATGGTGGTCTGATGGGGTATGCTGTTCTGACAAAACACTGGCTTAAAGCATCCCATTTTTATGTGACGCTTTTCCTGATTAGAGATACAGATCCTCCTAAGAATTCAGTGTGCATCTCTGGGTGTCCTCTCAGTGAGATGCACACTTTAAAGCCTTACCAAGGTCCATAAAAGCAGCTCCAGGCCTCCAGTGGTATCCCCTCTGCAGAGGGTCTCACGAGACACAGCTGTACATTTCATCCTGCACGGGAAAAAAAAAAACTTTTTTTTTATCCTGGGTTGATTGAAGTTTTCTTTCTTCCTTTCAGAAAATCTCCAGTGATAAAGATTAGCCTCATTGTCCAACATCCAAGAACAGATCAGAGCATCCTTCCCAAATCCCTGTTGAAAACGTTCCTGGAGAAGCTGAGAAGTGTGATCACTCGCTCGTTGGAGCGCTCTCTCAGATATCCATTTGGAAAGCATTTACTAGAGGGGAATTCAAGAAAGAAGGAATCTTCATCTGAAAAATCAATTAAGACAAAATCACAAATATAGGTAACTTTTTTAATGTTTAGTTCCTATCTTACAAAGAAACTGAGGGAAGAAAATACCACTTTAAACAACAACGTTTTTCATAACAGCTCTCTGATTCTGATTGTGAAATAAACAGTTTGCTCCATGATTTCATGTTTTTTTTCTTCTCCCATCCAACATCTGCTCCCAGTTTGTCTGCAGAGTAAAGCCAATATAAATCTGAGAGTTGCTCTGAATGATGCACCAATCGCCTTGTGACAAATTGCTTCTTTCAAACAGCTTTCAAGGTCTCTTATTGGATTTTCATGCCTGCCACTAAAGCATCAGACATCTGAAATATCAGGTGTGTCTCTGATTTGATTTGTATAAATGTTGCTAAACGCTGCTAAACAAGCTGAAAAAGGATCCAAAGAAGCAGAATCACTGGGTGTGTTCAAGTACTTGGATGTTTGTGTTTAGTCAAAGTCAGTGCAGGAAGATGAAGTTAGGCCAAAAACAGAAGCAGTTCTGATTCGCTTGAGTAATCTGGAATCACGAAACCTGTTAATCTAATCTGGTATCACTGAGGGCTTGTGTGAGGTGCTTTTTATTGCTGCTAATATAAAATGCCTTCAATAAAGCTAAAACCTTGGACTGCAAAGAAACACTGAGGGTTTTTTGGCTGTTGTGGAACAAAGGAGCAGATTTCTGGCCTCAATGAGCTGCCGGTTAGACATGAACTGGGTTATTTCAACATCCTCATTTCTTCCTTAGAAGCCTTGCTGTTGTAAATCGGGTCCTTTTGTTGTCTGTATTGGCCTAGCTATATGCTGTGCAAAGAAAATGGTAAATGGCCTGTACTTATATAGCGCCTTTATTCAAGTCAGGAGACTTGACCAAAGCGCTTTACACTACATTCATTCACCCATTCGCACACACACACACACTGATGGTGGCAAACTACACTGTAGCCACAGCTGCCCTGGGGCTCAATGACAAAGGTGAGGCTACCGTACACTGGTGCCACCGAGCCCTCTGACCACCAGAGGTAGACAATGCAGGAGTGTGTTGCCCAACGACACAATGACACTAAAACCCAGAGCCAGGGCTTGAACCGTCAACCCTTCGATTGACAGGCAAACTCCTACACGTGACGCCACTAAGAAATGGCCTTAGGTGTCATGATCTCAGTGCTGCTATCTGGTTTGATTTCTCATTTTAAACACTTCCTTAGCTCCGCCCACTTCTCATTACTCATCTGATCCACCTGTATTAGTCACTAAATAACCAGCCTTCAGACCAGTCATCAGTAGCAGATTTTTTCGAGCCATTGGTGAGACAGTGGCATTGGATGTAGGAGTTTGCCCTGAAATCAAAGGATTGACGGTTCAAGCCCCGACTCCGACTTTCAGGCCCCGTCCACACAAAGCTGAACCCTGGCCTAAACGCACAAACATTTCACCAAACCAGCCTCTCATCCACACGAAGCCG
>NW_015150747.1:833024-834826 GCF_000732505.1 Cyprinodon variegatus
CCATTTACCATTCACTTATTCTAGTGTACTAGTTGTTTCGACTACCTGATCCTAGTGATGACCAAATGAAGTCCAATGATGCAATAAAGCTTTCCGACCCAATGCTTTGCCTAAAGGTTCATTACTTGATGCTTCATTCATTGCTCACTATTGAGCAGAACGGATCCTTTATATTTAGCTGCACACAGAGGTTCATTCTTCCAACAGCATTCAGTCTGTTTCTCCTGTGTGAGACTGTGTCATTGGTAATCAAACAACTATATTTAAAAGTGGATGAGTATTTGGGTGTTAGT
This sequence comes from Cyprinodon variegatus, assembly GCF_000732505.1. Taxonomy (NCBI): domain Eukaryota; kingdom Metazoa; phylum Chordata; class Actinopteri; order Cyprinodontiformes; family Cyprinodontidae; genus Cyprinodon; species Cyprinodon variegatus. The sequence continues at coordinate 833,318 of NW_015150747.1, forward strand.
TATTTTTATTAAAAAAAGGACTTTATCACAGTGTCTGGTTTAAGGGGGTTTCTTAGTCAGCTAATTTAAACAGTTTAAACAATAAATCACTCAGCCTGGTGCAGGCCCGCTGGAAGTAATTTGGAACAGGGAGTGCTGTGAAAAGGTTTTTGTTTTTTTTGGACAAAATACTTATGTGCCTATAGGCCTATTTAAAATACAATAAAAACAAATAAGTTAACAGATTCATTACTTTATTGTCACGTACACTTCAGTACACGTAACAAGGGTCTGTAACACACGGACGTTATCAGTTCTCAGGTGAATATATGCGCTATCAATTAGACTTCAAAATAACATTAAAACATTTTGGTCAGCTGGCATTAACCTGAGTCACTGTGTTTATGTCACATTAGTTCCAAAATCCTTTTACGCAAACCACAAGGAAATAATTATATTATTATACTATTTGAACGTTATTGAATTTCCACATCCATTACACAAAGCTGATCAAAATAACACTCTAAAGTACTATGGTTACAATAAACCGGGCATACACTGTACGATTTTTTTGCCCTTTTTGGACCGATTCTCAGTCGTGCGAGAATCTTTCGATCGGGCCGACTTACAGCCTGTCCGTGCGTTGTGTGTCGTGTAGTGTACAGGGAATAACGAGGGGCGACAAGCCTCTTAGGACCACATCCCGATCAGGAATCATAAGGTGGGGAGAAAATCAAACATTTTGAAATTCAGTCGGCCGTTGTAAGGTTACATCAGTGCGTGTGTCCGCACAGTGTGAGAACATACATCGTGAGCTGTGAACGTTTAAACCCTGTGGTTTTGTTGTACGGTTTGAGCTGTAGCTGCGTGCAATGATTGAAAATATCGCACAGTGGTAATCTGTAGGAATAGATATGAAAGTGCTAGTGGCACCAGGCTCTTACCTTGAGCTACAGGCAGGGTGCCATGTTTTAATATTTCCTCCTTGTTTCTGTCCTCAGATTATTGTAAATGTGCTAGTCTCCTGATGCTACCACTAGCTTGCTTGACATTGCCATGACAACGTAACTTCCATGAACTTGTGTTGATTATGCAAAAACAATTAAATAATAATAATAATAATTAATAATAATAAATAGTAAAGTAAAAAAGTCAGAATAATTCCCCAAAATATTCATGAAATTTATAAATTGTTTAATCTTTTTTTAATAGATGTTTTCTTTTATCTCCGTGTTGGGGGTGCTGCAGCACCCACAGAGCCCCTACTTCCCACGGCCATGGGCTGGTGTCTGTTTTTAGTGTATGATTTCTCATGTATGCACCACAGGGCTGCATGCTCAGCCCATTCCTCTAAACACTCACACCAATGACAATACAAGTTCCTCTCAGAACATCAAATACCTCAAATATTCAGATGACACCCCTATATTGGCTCTACTTAATGAGAATAACTCAGTTATGGACTATGCAGACAACATCCCTTACTTCACCCGATGGTGCACAGACAACCATCTGCACCTCAATGTCAGT
>NW_015150747.1:836764-838318 GCF_000732505.1 Cyprinodon variegatus
TCCTTTTAGCACGCTATTGATAAATCAGTTTGTACATTTTTTAGCGTGCGCAGTGAAATAGCTCACGTTTTTATACACGCAAACCTTTGATAGATCCGGTCCAGAGTCGTTTATGCTCCTCTCAATGCCTGCAAGCTGCAAAAGTCCTGTGGCCGCTATGCACATGAAAAATCAGCTACCAGTTTAAGTATGTTGAGCACCAGTCAGGTGCAAATTATGCTGGGGTCCGTTTCATGAAGCAGGTGTAACAAATTCTGATTCAAATCTGCATCTCTAAATTGATCTAGCCTAAAGTCCTGAACTCTGTTTGGTTTCACAACAGCTGCTATCAATTAGTTCAATCAATTTTACCTAGGTCCACTTAGAGTTAAGCAGGTGTGCAACAAGTATGAAAAGCCATTATCAGTGGAACAACGATTCAACGAATCACCATGACAACAGGCAACAGGAAGTGCCTATTTCACCCCACTGGAACTAGAGATTTTAATGCAGATTTTATGGCAGGCCATTTTTATATTTATTAAAAGCACTCCTCTCTGTTGTTCCATTTGTAGATCAATAAAATAAGATTTTTCGAAATCAAAATCGCACTCCTAGACCTCCTAACTGTAATAATATATTTTCTAAATTAAACTCTTGTAGCAGAAACTGAATTTTAGAAATGAAAAAACAAAATTATACTAGTAAGATTTAAGTTTCTTATATCTAGAAATGTTTACGCATTTAAGTGGTCGTTCTGACATTTATCAGCCTGACTGAAAATGAATTTATATCTGAAAAAAAAATTTTCATAGTTAAAATAATACAAATGCTGACCAGTGATATTATTAATATGGAGATCTGAAATTAATTTGTAGACATCCAGAATGTTAAATCTGGATGTGGAGAATGTCATTTTGTTTGAAATGGTAATTTAGACAAAGAAAAAAGGCTTTTTTTCAGATATCAGGAATAAATATTTAGTAAAGCTATTACATATAAAAAAGGCTTGCCTTACTGTTGTTACCATGAAAATATTACAGGACTATTATTTGAATAGTTGTAGATCTTGTATCTATTTAGGTGAAATCTTCTAGCAGCAGGTCAAAATTTTATTTTAAAACTTTCTAATATATAGAACCCGTGGATCTTCTCATAAATCCCTCCTAATGATGATTTAATTAAATTCAGTTTATGTACATTGCGCCAATTCACAACACATGTCATCTCAAGGCACTTTACAGTTCACCAGATCATACAGTCAAAGTGATTAGTAAAAGTTTTCTATCTAAGGAAAGCCAGCTGACTGCATCGACTCATTGACTCAAATACAATCCCTCACACTAAGCATGCTTGTAGCAACAGTGGAGAGGAAAAACTCCCTTTTAACAGGAAGAAACCTCCAGCAGAACCAGGCTCAGTGTGAGCGGCCATCTGCTGAGGCCCACTGGGGTTCAAGGAGACAGAAGCAGAGATACATATTGCAACTGTTAAAGGCGGCCCCGTCCAGGAAACACACAGCCAGGCACACAAGTTTTAAGCCAGCTCTCATGTCTGAAGATTAAGAGAGCACAT
>NW_015150747.1:839818-842049 GCF_000732505.1 Cyprinodon variegatus
AAAACCGGAATTCTCCTTTAACCTAACAGTCATGTTTTTGGACTGTGGGAGGAAGCCGGAGTACCCGGAGAGAACCCACGCATGCCCAGGGAGAACATGCAAACTCCTTCAGTCTTCTTTTACACAGTAAAGTGGTTATTTGCAGCCGCGCTTCAGATGTTATCATCCCAATAAATGGCTGGTATAAGCGGCTCTCAGGCCCATAGAATGGCACTATATAAATAAACTGAATTGAATTGAACTGAACTTTGACTTATAAACCCTAATGAAGGTCTGTGGTATGGAAATGGGGGATCGGGTTTGATTTTTGAAGGTCGTCATTTATGTTGGTGTATTTTTTCAAAATGTTTCTGTCTCTAAGTAAACAACATTTTTTGCTCATCCTCCTCTTGCAAAAATAGCTCCTGGTAGCTGAGAGGCTGATGGGGCAGAAAAGATAAAAAGTCTCATGAGTCTCATGATAAAAGTCTAAAAATGTTGGTGGGTTCAACTGTACCGGTATGTCCCTTGTTAGACGAAATGTAGCTCTCCCGCTGATTTTACCTCAGCATTTATTTTTTTACATTTTATTTTTTTGGTACAGTTTTAAAAATATGTTTACGGTACCGAAAACCAGATGAGCTGAAACTAAACTTTCCTTTTCATCTAACAAAGAATAAAACTACCAGACACACAATTGCACGACTATAATTAGAAAAAAAACATCTAAAAACATCATGTAAACACAAACCACCATCTAACTTGGTCAAGTGCAGCTCTGCTGAGCCAAAAAAAATGTTTAGATAAATCTGAACGTTAAGCAACGTCTGAACCCAAAAGACAAACAGTCCGAGGGTCAGACACAGGGTGCTTTCATCACATCACGGCTGTGTAATTTCAGTGTTGCAGTCTTAGCAGCGTAAGCAGATGCTTTGGAAACGTTGCTAATGCTTAACCCATGTGTGAAAGGACTGATGTGGAGGTGGCAGGGGAATGCAGTGTGATGATTGAGCCTCCATTATCACAGTAATGACCCCATCATCTGGACACGGATCCAGATTCAGCAAAGTTTTACCAGAGATGAGAAATCATCCCGTGATCAGAACTAGACACGTTTCTTCGTTTGGAGATTTTTTGTATTTAACACATTAGAAAAATCACTGAGGCACTACTAAAGGGTCAGTTCATTTCTATTCAAAAATGCTTAATTAATCCTAAAGGGGAAATAAATGTTGCTGTAATTCAGGTATTTTTCTTGCTTTTTTTTTAAACTAGATGTTGATGCTGTAGACAGGATTGAACTTCTGCAGCTGTACGTCTTGTACCAGATGTGGAGACGCCTCTGACAGAAGACACTTTGTTGTTGTTTAACAGTCTGATGAAGATCTTCTTAACTTTCTTAAGAAACCTTTTCTGGGAAATCATTTCCAGAGGTTCTGGAGGAGTTGCTAGAAGTTTATCAGATTGTTCAGCTCAGTTCAGTTTATTTCTATAGCGCCAATTCACAACACATCGTCTCAAGGCATCTCAGTATAATTGATTCAAAGTTTTCTGTCTAAGGAAAACCAGTTGATTGCATCGACTCATTGACTCGAATGCAATCCCTCACATTAAGCATGCTTGTAGCGACAGTGGAGAGGAAAAACTCCCTTTTAACAGGAAGAAACCTCCAGCAGAACCAGGCTCAGTGAGAGCGGCCATCTGTAGAGGCCGACTAATTTTCTTTAAAGCTGTAACTCCAGCAATGCTTGAAGTACTTGGAAACAACTTTATATGCTCACCAACATGTCGGCTTGTGGTCTTTATTATGATCACCATTTCTTTTTTGTGCATAGAAAGGTTTTTTTGTAAATGAACCAGTTACACACACTCACACAGGTTGACCAACGGCATGGATGCTTCAATACTACAGTATTGGTGGAGTGGGCAATTCCAGTTCCTCGGGGCCAGTGTCCTGCAACTTTTAGATCCATCCTTGGTCCAACATATCTGAATCAAATAGCTGAGTTACCTCCTCAGTATGCAGTCACTTTCTCCAGAGTCTTCACAATCATCTGATTATTTCATTCGGGTGCGTTGAAAGGCACATCTAAAAGTTGTAGTATGCAGGCCCACAGGAACTGGAATTGCCCACCCCTGGTCTGATCTAACGGTAAAACATCCATCCATCCTTCCATCTTATCTACATATACAGGCTGATTTTGAACATCTTATAGATGTTCGAGATTGGCTTTCTTCATGCTCTCTTCATC
>NW_015150747.1:843614-845934 GCF_000732505.1 Cyprinodon variegatus
CCCATCAACCAGGAATCAGATTCAGAAATAATTTAATAATCCCAGGGAGAAATTACTTTCATTACACCACTACTCCATCTGTAATAGAGTGACTATAGGACCAGTTTGATATAACACTATTTCATACAATATATATAATTAGGGGTCCCCGCTCCATCTCGCAATCAGTTTGGGGGTCCTCGGCTTTGAAAACGTTGAAGACCCCTGCTCTAGAAGTCCTCTCTGTTCTTTGCGTTCACAGTTGTGTCTGCAGTCGGGTCTTTTGTTCAGGTTCTTCCTAAGGCCTTGCCAGAAGAAACTGTAAAAAGACTTTAACAGGTTTTTTTTGTGGACCCTTAAATAATAATAATTATATCAATAATTGATATGCATCAGAACTTTTCTAGTATTATTTACTGACGTTATCATTTTAACTCCAGGTTAACCTGGTTAACAGTGGAGCACTGTTAGGTTAAATAACTTTCCCACAGCATGGTGCTGAGGGAATGTTTTGATCAAATGGTTAAAATCTGAGCAGATACTGTGGTTTGTGGTGTAGCTGTAAAGTAGGCGCCTCAGTTAGAGGATGTTTGTCCTTCAGGATTTGCATCCTGAACACGGGAGCTTTGCTGCAGTCCTCCTCCTTCTCCATCTGTTCACTTCTCGTCTCAAGGAAACCCGACCATGAACCATAAAAAGCACTAAAATAAAAAGGGAAATCATTTAACCATGTTGAAAGGGGCCAGTCAGAGCCCGAACCATGTCCTGAATGAGAATCTGTCATTTGAATTTAAAAATGTGTTCCAGCGCCATAATCTACGTATGCTGGAGCAAGTTTAACCCCCCATGGGAATTGTGATAAACGGGAGTCTAACAGGAATCGACTTGAGGCGTGACTTACTCAACTTTCAGCTCTTTTCATGTGTCGTTTCTTTTTTGCCTTGAAATGCGGTCAACCTTTTAAGCTAAAGAAGGGGGAGTTATCAAAACCCAATGTATCTCCATTTAAAACCAGACTACAGGAGAGCCGTGTGTACGGCCGCTGAATGGAAACAGCTGGATATACAAAGGCATATTTTCTGTAATTCAACCTTAAACTGCAGCGTGTCCTGTTTAATTAAATGACCTTGCAGAGCTAACCCTGTTTAATGAAGGATGAGGCTCCAAGAGGTAAAACTGCAGGCCTGTTAAACAAGTAAACAAAGCAGCAGATGGCTCATCTCTTCTTTTGTTTCATTTTATACTTGACCTTTAATTTAACTAATCAAACAGATCATACGGTCATCCTGTGAGGTCTTATAAACGCCTCAGATGGGGATACAGTAGATATCTAATCGCATCCTGGTTCTTTCTTTGGTAACAAAATTACCGTAAATGATGAGTCTATGGGATGGATGGGCGAATTTAAACAGAAAAATATGGGCCTTATAAATTTTTTTCTTCCTTACTGTTCATAAAGTGGCCTTTAGGAAGTTAGGACCTAAAGAGGGTCTGATGGATAGCAGTTGGAAGCTGGTAAATGTGATTGGCTGCGGTGCTTCTAATGGTTCTAGATCTATGATCTCCGGACTGAAAGGAAAACTTCTGTAAGAACCTCAACTACTAAAGGAAAGTTCAAATATAAATTTGGGGCCAAATATAAATTTATCACAAAGGCAGAAACTTAAACTTATAACTCAATTTGGACCATAGCAGCTATGGAAAGTGAAAATGCTCAAAATATAATTAATAAAAAACTCCCAAAAGTGATATAAAATATTTTAAGCTTCATGGTGCATTCCCCAATCCACCATAATCCAGGCCAACAGCACAGAATGTGTCAATGCAGAGGTTCCATGCCTGTGAGCATGACATGAAACCAACACCATTGGTTTTTACGTCCTGCAGACGTCAGATTCAATCCAACCTGGCATTACCTGGACCACTGATCTCTATTTATTCCCTGGATTTCTGATAGCCTGTTGGTAGTACGTGGTTGAAGTGAATCCACCGGCTGCTATATTGGTACTCCCTTGTTTTTAAATACACACACACACACACACACACACACACACACACACACATATATATATACACACTACCGTTCAAAAGTTTGGGGTCACCCAAACAATTGGGTGTTTTCATGAAAAGTCACACTTATTGACCACCATACGTTGTGAAATGAATCAAAAATAGAGTAAAGACACTGACAGGGTTAGAAATAATGATTTGTATTTGAAATAACATTTTTTTTACATCAAACTTTGCTTTCTTCAAAGAATCCTCCATTTGCATCAATTACAGCATTGCAGACCGTTGGCATTATAGCTGTTAATTTGTTGAGGTAATCTGGAGAAATTTC
>NW_015150747.1:846778-870269 GCF_000732505.1 Cyprinodon variegatus
TTCTTTTATTGGCCAGTCTCAGATATGGCTTTTTCTTTGCCACTCTGCCCTGAAGCCCAGAATCCCTCAGCCGCCTTTTCACGGTAGATGTTGACACTGGTGTTTTGCAGGTACTATTTAATGAAGTTGCCAGTTGGGGACCTGTGAGGCGTCTGTTTCTCAAACTAGAGACTCTAATGTACTTATCTTCTTGCTCAGTTGTGCAACGCGGCCTCCCACTTCTTTTTCTACTCTGGTCTGTTTGTGCTTTCCTCTGAAGGGAGTAGTACACACAATTGTAGGAAATCTTCGGCTTCTTAGCAATTTCTCGCATGGAATAGCCTTCATTTCTAAGAACAAGAATAGACTGTCGAGTTTCAGATGAAAGGTCTCCTTTTCTGGCCATTTTGAGCGTTTAATTGACCCCACATACAACAACAAACAACAGCGTCATCCAATTAATAAAAAATTTGTACATTGACATTTCAGAATGAATTACTTTGTATTAACTCTTCTTTCTATTTTCTATTGTTAGACATAATGTCGATGGCTAACTCAGTCAATATCTTCAAGCCAGCCCAAGATAGCCAGACTAATGTTATGCTACATACTATACTATTGGATACATCAGCGTATAGATGGATTTTCTAGGTTAGTACATCCACTGACTGTGAACTTACCTGTGGAATATCTTCCCACAGGTGGCAGACTGCTTTTTTTTGCAACCAAATGCTACACAGGTAGGCATTTTAACTACATGTCTCCATGGGAGTGGTAAGTACCAGCATGGTAGACGGTGACTTCACTTTGTTCGGCCTATCAAAAATAAAAAAATAATAGAGATCAGTGGTCTGGACATTAATATCACTGAAAAACAGAATATCCTAAACAATCTTAAAATCTTCTTCCTTTTGATGCTCTTCGATTAAAGGAGGAAACATTGTCGACAGCAGAATTAAATCAAGCGGCTTTGTTATTTCTTCTCCCTTTAGGTTTTGTTGAGATCCAGACCAGAATGCCTCTACTCACCCGTCATCTCTCAGGAGACTTCTTATAATGGCAGCTGATGATGGAAAGACGCTGCATAATTCCCAGATGAGCTTCTTCTTTAACAGAAGTGTGATTTTTATCAGCTATGGAAGAAGAGAAGAACCGTCCGGAAAAGGTGAATCACATCCCGACTGCATTAGCATCTTCAGGCTATGGTACCGACTGTAACAGATAGTTGCTCTGGGTGGATAAATAGACTAAAGGTCAAAACACTGAATTTATTTCATGTCTCCATCTCACAAATCAAATCAGTGGGGAACTAACTCTACAGTTCTGGTCGGTAGTGATCTTGATTGAGAAGACCTTCTCCAGATGTTAGGGTTCATTCAGATATTTCATGGTGTCCTTTAGGCAAAAGAAAAAAAAAAAATATATATATATATATATATATATATATATATATATAAAATCTTCATTTATTTTCTCATATTTGATTGAAATTTGAACAGATCCTAGATTTAACAACTGCGTTGAGAACTGGATTAAAACCTTTTTATTTGGTGTTTTAGAGATTTGTGTAACTTGCTAGAGTGGTGTATCTGTGGCGAGTCTTAGATCTTTTTCTGATGAACTCATCACAGGAGAGAAAAGGTTACCGTTGTCTTGCAACCGCACAGTTGTTCTAATTGGGTAGGTTTACTATAAACTTTTTGATTTTCTTCCCTCCTATCATAAAAGTCATTACACCTTATGCAGCAGCAGAGTGCCAGGAGCAGCCAACTGTCAGATGGGCCTGTTGGTACTGACCTGTTAGACCAGGCTTCATCTGGAAATGTCTGTTTTTGATAAGATTCAGTGGATAAACAGAGAAAGCCTCTAGTGTCAATATCTTTCCTTTTGGTCATGCAATCTATGTTATAAGGAGCTGTAAAAAAAAAAAAAAAAAAAAGTAAGAAAATTTCCTAAGTTTGCAATGCATATAAAAAAAATACCAAGTATTTTTGTAGATAAAAAGAAGAAAAACTGTTTTATGTCGGACTCTTTACTTCACTCAGGGTAAAAACGAAGGAAAACTTGATTTAGCTCTAAGAAAATCAGGATCATGACACCGATTGTAAGGAGTAGGGGTGGATTTAGGACATTTGGGGCCTTAGGCAAAGACAGGCAGGGGGCCCTCTACACTGAGAAGACAACACATAAAACAGACCCATTATACAGAAGTTTTAATAGAATACACCTCCATTATTTGTTCTATGTTCTGTCCTCCCTTCCTGTTGTTTTCCTCTCTATGTTTTGTTCTCAGCTGACTTTTCTTGCTGTCTCAAAAGGAATGAAAGGGTTTTTTTTTTTCCAAGCACTAAGCTCACTTAGCCGATTGCTCCTTCCTGTGTTTCCAAAAAGGCAACGGCAAAAGTAAATAATCCAGTCCTTCTTTTCACTGTAGAAATGTACCTGCTTATCTGCAGAGGTGGAGCCAGAAAATCCTAATAGGGGGGCCCAAAAGAAACAAAAACTCAGGGTCAGTCTACACTGTTTCAACAGGAATGAGCACAACATTCATAATTTCAAATTTTAAAAACAAGAGAAACTATACTTTCCTGCAGCCTTTGCTAACATATAGACATATATATTTAAACATCTATTCTGTGTAAATAAAAGGTACAGTGGAAAAAAATTCTTTCATGTTTGAGTTCTGGGGCGAACACATTTTACATTGTCGTTACCTACTTTTATCAATAATCATTCTGCAAAAAAATGGTATTTAAATCTACTAATATCCACAGTTAAGGAATTTCTAAGTTATTATCAAAGTAGTTATTAATCTATGATTTCACTGAAGACTCCTAGATGACTTGCAGAGGCATAACATTTTATCTGTACTCCAAATAATTCAAAATTTAGGTCTGAAAAGAGCATGAATTCTGTATCGATCAGCTTTAATGTTTGTAAATTTATGTGCATAATTAATCACAGTGTTTCTGTTGCCAAGTTTTTATTAATATATGGAAAAATAAAATTTTCAATAAGTTTTAACATTTAGAGTATTACTACTGCCACCATCTGTATTAGAGGGGAAAAATGGTAGGGGTGGCCAATGATTGGCTAAGGGTGGCCATGGCCACCCCTGGCCCCCCATCTAGCTCCGCCCCTGCTTATCTGTTCTCTATTTTTCATTTGTATGAAACTCAATATTATAAGCGTTCTGATGGCATTTTAGTGAAAGGATTTTTATCAAAAACATAATTAATGTGCACAAATAAGAAATAGTTCTGTTAACCATACATGTAAGCAGAGTTTTATGGGACCCCCAGGAACCTGGGTCCCTAGGCAACTGCCTAGTATTGCCTAAAGGTAAATCCCCTCCTGGTAAGGAGAGAAGTTCCCCTCGTTCTCCTCGTTTAATGAGGAAAACCTCACAAAGGTCACAGAAATAACTGCTTGAGACTTAAGTAGTAATAAATAAAAATTTATGAAAACGAACAAATGAGGTTAGATGTTAATTTTCAAACCGGCTTGAAACAAATTAACTCATGAATTGGATTAATATCAAGTTCCGCCACCTTCAGAATCGCTGCAACCAATTGGTTCCTGTTCCTGTCAATCAGATCTCTGCTCCTCCAAGGAGGTGTTCTGCTCCACTCCTCATCAGCTGCTCCAGATGTCTGCGGTAAGCAGGCTGCCATTTCCAGATGGACTGTTTCAGCTCCTTCCAAAGATGCTCAGTAGGATTGAGATCATGGCTCCTAGAGGCCACTTCAACACAGATCAATGTTTTCCTCTCAGCCATTCTTGGCTCATTATCCTGTTGGAGACCTGCGACTGAGACCAAGCTCTCTGACACTGCAGCACATTTCTCTCTACGATCCCTGATAGTCTGGAGATCTCATTGGATGCTGCAGAGATTCAGATGAAGCAAAGCAGCCCAGAGCATAACACACCCTCCTCCATGTTTAGCAGTAAAGACTTTCTTTTCCTGATCTGCTTCATTTTTCCATCTGTGAACACATAGCTGATGTGTCTTGGCATCTGTGGGGGGTGGGTTTAAGGTTTGTGTGTTAATGCTTGGGAGGGTCGTCCCTCCTCCAGGTTGGTGTTTGTGGCTAGACCTGAGCTACACTGCTGCTCTTCCTTCATTGACGCCCAATCACAGGGCCCCTTTTTTCCTTTAGAGCTCCAGCTGCCCCCTTCCCATCATGGGGGTTCTGGGAATCTCCTCCTGGGTCTGTTCCCCTTGAGCAGGGATCTCAAACTAGTTCCAGAAAGGGCCGTGTGGCTGCAGGTTTTCTTACCAACCAAGCAATAGCACACCAGACTCAATTCATCTCATCAGGTCATCATGTTCAGATTGGACTAACTTGTTGAGATGACTGGCTTGGGTCCTGGATGGGAAGTGAAACGTCTTCAAACTTGGAAACAAGGTCAAGTGGATTGTTTTTTTTTTAGTTTTCTGGAATGACTGGCCTGGATGAATGAGAATCTTCACCAGCATGTCTGCGTCTCCATATGAGTGTGTATCTGGATTTTATGCTCCCCAGCAGTGACAGGTTCCTCTGTCTGCTGGTGCGATGATGGTTCTGATGGTGGCGTTGGGTACTTCAGTGGCTCATTCCTGGTGGCTGCTGGGCCACCTGGCCCTGTGGGGTCCCCTCGGGCCTCAGACCCCTGGGGCTTCCATCCATGTAACCATGGGTTCACTGCAGTGGCCACGTCAGACCTCGGCACTATGGCCTCCAGGGTCAGGTTCTGGGTGCTCGTCTGCCCTTCTCTAGTGGGTGCTGCGAGCTCTATACCTGCCCTCCTTATGTCCCCAAATATTTCCTTTCAAGGTGTTCACATAAACACTTATCCTAAATACTAAGCTGCAGATACATATACCACCTGGATTAACATTGTGTTATCACCATAGGTTCGGACTTCGACACACGATATCTAAGGGATACCCACTGCTCTTTTAATACTTTGCTTTGATGTTCTTTCTGTTCCTCTCGTCTCATAAAGGTGTGGAAGCAGGCTATAGGAGTTACTATAAAATTATTTTTGTTTAATTTTCTGTTTTCATGTACCCTTTCCTTCCTTCTTTCTCCTGCCTTTCCTTCTTGATGCCTGTTTTATTCCATTTTACTCCCCAAATAATGTTTAATACAGTTTAATATAAAAGTAGAACCAGAACCATACACTGCATTCTGCTGGGAAACCATCAGATCAGGAGATTATCGGTGTGATGAGGCATCGCAGATGGAGGAGGAACTTCTCACCTGTTAAATAGGAAAACATTTCCAAACAAAAAGAAAAGTGACCCAGGAACAGTTTTTATAAAAACAACTTTATTTACAAAAACAGACCACTGCCCCGTCCCACAAACCCAAACGTCCAAAGATTTCCCCGTTTCAGTTGGAATGCCGTCTGTGGCTGGGAATTTACCACCCGTGCTGACCTTCAGTGTTTTTCTGAGTTTTTCCAGGAGAACCACAGAGATCCAAACAAACAGGTGGAGGTGAGCCTAAAACATCCACACTATGTTCTCATTAATGCAAAGATCCTCAACGCTTCTGAAAACGACTGAACTGATGAGGAAAGCTGCCGGGGTCTACTGAGTCCGTTTCCCCGTGATGGGGCGGTGTTGGATGTCTGAGGGGGTGAGAACCTGACGTTGCCTTCTCTGGGATGATGTCATCATGTGTGGGAGAAGCAGCACGACATGTTTCCTCACACTTCCTGGAATCTGCCGTGAAGGACGAAGGAAGGAGGATCCTGGCTTCCTGCCGGGAGACTAGAAAGCGTAACGAGTGCGGATGTCCTCCAGCTTCTTGGACACCTCTGGAGGAGTTCGGTCCAACTCCTCGGCTACACTTTTCTGCTTGTGTGGATCCATGCTGTTGAACTGCTCACACAGATCTCCATCGATCACGTTCTACAGGAAAGAGCAGAAAACAGGAAGATTAAAACGTTTCTGGTTCCAAACTACGGCCTTTTCTCAATTCACTAGAACGAGAGTACAGACTTGTGTCCTCGGCAAATATGTTCTGGAGAAGAACACAGGAAAGTGGGAGAATGGGAGCGCACAGCATAAATATGGGTCAGTTGGAACAGAAGCGTACTCAAGACGTCACCACACGCTCTGCTCCTCTGGAGCTGCATTTCATCTCCTGCTATTAATAGTTTCTAGATGATAATAAAATTCTGAATTCTTTCATTTATTGGGGGGGAATAATAATGAACACAATCAGATAAACACAAATCAAATTAACATTTTGCGAAATAAAACAAAACTTGGCATCAGAGCCAGTGGTCCTTCACACACAGCTATGTAGAGAGAGAGCTGCTGCAGACGGGCTAACGTTAGCCCTGCCTACCGTTAGCCTCGCAGGGCAGCTGGTTGCAGCGGCAACAGAAAAGAGAACTTTTAACTTCATACTCTGAGCTCTGTAAGCGCTAACCTGGAAGCTGCTGCTGCCGCAGTGCATGCTGGGACAGCTTTCAATCTCAAGAACGGACAAGTCTGCTCTGATGCATGCTGGGTAATTAGGGAGGGGTGAGAACAACATCCAGGGACTATCCGTTCTCAGTCTGCTGTTCTTGTGAATTTGAACAGTACTAGGGCTGAGGAGGATGATGTTTCACGAGTACACGAGAACGCACAAGTACACATAATAAGAAACGGCCTAGGTCCTTCTGAGCTTGTCTAACATCTGCAGGCAGAAATGGCTGCTTGGATCCATTCAGGTCTGAATCAGAACCTGCAGAACATAAATGTTTCCAACCATTGGGTCTCTGCGTCAGGTCAGCAGAACAAGGACCAGAACCGTGGAGGAAAAATAAAACGAAAAGTTCTGCCTTCGGTTCTGTTTGACCCACTTAAACCCAAAGAAAACTGAATGCTACCATCCAAGGAAAGAAGGAGGGCAGGAAGGAGGTAGGACTCCCAGATAAACCACTAACCTTCACTGGGAAGTAGTAGGACCTGAAGCTGAGGTGATCTCTGCCGCAGAGCGGCGGGAACTCGGAGCGCATGTGCATCTCCAGGTGCTGGAAGAAGTCGTGATCCTGGAGAGAAGAGAAACTTTAACCTGAGAGTCTGAAAAAGTGGAGAAGAACCAGCCCAATTCTGTGTCTGCCTTACCTCGTGCGACGTGAACGGGACCAGGATGCCGATGCCTCCTGACAGCGTGGTGTAGACCAGCGACTCGGAGCCTCCGGGGATCAGCGTGGTCTTCTGCAGCGATAAAATCGTCTCTCCGATGTGGTAGTTCACTACGACCTCAGCCTGGAGACACACAGAGCCCAGCGTTGGAGAATCAGACAGAAACGTTTGGAGGGAATCCAGTTTAACCACGGAGAATCGCAGGCCTTGACGGATTCGTCACCTGCAGCTGTTTGGGGCCCGAAACCCAGATGACATTGAGTGATCCGGCTGCACATTAAGAGGTGTGTCTAAACCGGGGTCACACTCTGCTGGCAGGAAGTTAGGCGAGTTCAACGCCATGCTGCACGGCAGGGAGCAGAAGATAACACAAAGACGGCATTGAGGGGCAGCGAGGCCTCATAATGTGCCCTGATTGGCCGTTACACTGACACCCTGACCAAAGGGAGCAGAGGCGACGCTGAAACAGAGCCTGTGGTGGAGACACAAACGAGCAGAGACCGCAGCCTCTGAACCTCTGGGGGAAACAACAGCAGCTCTGTCTGCTGCCTCCCCGTGATTCTCCGCCAAGCCCTGCGGCGGTGCAACGGGATCGCACTGATGCCTTTTGATCGCAGCAGCCGCAACCAATGCATTAATGAGCAAAAACCACCACAGATCCTCCGTTCCTGCCTCAAAACAACCCAGAAAACTAATGGATCTGGACCAAACAGACCTGAAGACAGGCGGGAATATTTTTTTTACCGGATGGCTCGGCAGAAATCCAGCAGTCTGCGATTAACGGCAGCATCATCTTCACCTGGTTGGTGCATCGCACAACGCCAAGAAAGGACGTCTGCAATGACCTCAGAGGAGCAACGGCCATGGGAGAGGGAGGGGTCAGAGGTCATTCCAAAGTATTTGGAGAGCAGCTTTCTGTAGGAACTGAGATTATTCCCAATTGGAAAACAGGAAAAGCGGATAACCTGACAGACCTATGGAAAGTCAGAGAAGAGACAAAAAATGTCAGACCTTCTCTGACTCAATCTGACCATCAGGACGGACAGAACCAGAAGGAAAATGGCCTCCTGCTCTGGATTGGGGCACCGTTAGAGCCGCAGTGATAATCTGAAGGGAGAAAGCAACATTAGCTGCCAAACTTTTGCTTTTTCTTTCACTATTTTCAAGATAAAATGAGTTAATTTAACCTAAAATAAATCACCAGACAGCAGATGGAGGGAGCAGCAATACAGTCTCATGTTTAGCCTGTCGCTACGTTTACATTATAAAATAAAGAGTCTTTTGCTACTGAAACAGCTGCCATATGTATTAACATTAGTTAATAAACAATCATCTATATAGACGATGTTCTACTTAAACATTTTGATTATTTGTTTTTATTAGTTTGTTGTTGAGGCAGTTCAGTGGAGGTTTTGTGTTTTATTTTGTCGGCTGGGGTCGGAAAACGTAGTTTCTCTTATTTCATATATTATTTATGCTATTTACTCACGATAAAAGTGTTCCCTCACCTGTTTCACCACTTATTGTGAACCAAGGAAGAAAAGTCTCTGAACCTCTACTGCAGCCAGAGTCCCTCCAAAGACGGGAGACATGGCGGAGTCCATCAGAACCCCTAACAGGAGTTCCGGCTGCTAAAGGTGAGGGTTTCCTATGATGAATTATAGGTTCCAGATTTATTACTTAAATAACAGTAAGAGCTTTATTTGGACCGGGTCTCCTCAGCTTTACACAGAACCTGCTTTGTTTTGGACTTTTCTGTGCAGACAGTCGGCCCTTTCATTTGGCTGCAGGTCCTGACCCAAAGTCACTCTGAGTTGTACGGAAATAAATCATCTAGTAAAAGCAGAAGGCGTTCCATCAGATGGCCCGGTGTTCTGTCAGACCAGCAAACCCATAGTAATACGCATACTTCTGTTAGATTTGCATACACTTAACCGTTGTGTGACAATCTGAATGCTTAGCTGCTACATCAGGGTGTGAAGTAGCAAACAAAGAAAGCGAGGCTGTCTGTGTTTAAAGTTTAGTTTTAAATCCTGTTTACCCCAGACTAAAACTTTTATAACATCACACAGAAATAAACTAGCCTACTTGACTTTTAGTATGCTTTCCTGGTAAAGGAAAAGCATAAATAAAGTAGGCTAGTAGACTTCCTTCCACTTATGGTGTCAGACGTATGCAAACGTGACATCCTGCACATGCATATTGACTATGGGTATGCTGGTCCGACAGAACACACTCTAAAGGCTGATTTATACCCGGTCGTCTGCGTAGGTCTCGCAGTGAACGCAAAGACGTCCCCGCCCCCTCGGCAGACACTCTGCTGCACCTCTCCCAATTCGTAGGTGACCGCAGGCAGTGCCGCAGACAGGAGGCCGGCATGTTTTGTTTTTATGACCGCAATTGCGCTAAAAAACTCGTGAAGTTGGACCATTTAGAAGAGTGAGGTGCGCAAGAACGATGGGACCCTTTTTCCACCTGGATCCCAGCTCTTTTTCGCCCTCATGTCCCTCCGTTGTCGGACTAAACTCGCCCCCACTTCCTCTCCGCCATATCTAGACCCGCAGTGTGTAGCGCAGACCACGCTTCAATATTGAGCATAAATCAAAAATGTCTGCGTCGAGCTCACTGCAACAAACTGCTGCGGAGAGTATAACCAGCCCTTTAGAACAGGGTTTCCGCGGGTCATTAAAAATCATTAAATTATTATTTAAATTAAGGCCTTAATTGGTATTAAAATTCATAAAATTTGATAGTTGTGGCATTAAATGGCCTGGGAAAAGAAGCTTGAGGTGGAGAAAAGGCTTGAGAATGGGAAAAATGCAAATTTGAACCAAACTTGGGACATCGCTGCAGCCTGTCCACGGTGAAGATGACGTAGGATTTTGCTGTGTGTGTGTGTGTATATATATATATATAAAATCATGGGTACTTTTTGATGGCATTAAGATTATTTCTAACAGCATTAAATAAGAGTTACTCATTCATGTATAAACCCTTTAGAACAAAAGTGTCAAACTGGTTCCAGAAAGGACCGTGTGGCTGCAGGTTTTCTTTCCAACCAAGCAATAGCACCAGACTCCAGTCATCTCATCAAGTCATCATGTTCAGATTGGACTCACTTGATGAGATGAATGGAGTCTGGTGCTATTGCTTGGTTAGAAAGAAAACCTGCAGCCACACGGCCCTTTGTGGAACCAGTTTGCCACCCCTGCTTTAGGACAGAGACCAACCGTCCGGGCGTTGACCGGCACCCATAAAGCTAGAAATGGACCCGAATGAATCAATGAGACAAAGACAAACACTACGGCCCAGTCTGTGGGTCAGTGGGTCGCAGAGGTCAAACAGAACGGCTCGGCTCCCGTGCTTTAATTAAGCCTCTAAGTGGGTCACATGAACACAGATGTTATCTTTGATTAGAACCCGACCCTGTTCAGGCCCAGACTGCCATCTGATGGACAAATGGGTCCAGAGACAGAGGTTTGTTTACACATCGAGGTTCCTTTCAGAGCGTCAGCCATCGGACTGATTCTGGGTCAGCACTGCTCCGACTGAGAGGTAAGAACAGAGTCACACTGGGTTTCTGTTGCTCCTGTGGCTAGGATAGATTTGAGTGTTTTGGGGTACAAAGCATTGATCGCTGCGAGCACCGACTGTCGGCGTGTCCGACCCGTGGGCCCTGAGCTCAGAACATCTGCGTCAAAGGGGAGCGTTTCATAACTGAGGGCTTATTCATCAGATGTGTTGCTGCTAACTGCTGCTATGATGGATGCAACCATCTTCTGTTGCTAGGTTACGCTGGAAGCAGGTGCTCCATCATCGCAGCATTAGAACATCATTTATAATCTAAACAAAACAAACCAGATGTTCAAGCTTCAGCAGCAGGAGGGCCTGATGGAAACATCACGTCTGAAGCTCAGTAGATCAGCTGCTAGTGATTCCATTAGTCAGGGAGGTTTTACCTTCTGAGATGCTCCGTTCAGGAGACCTCTATCCCACAGCGCCTTGTTTCCTGTGGGGTCTTCATCAACATCATCGCTGGTGTTGGGAGGAAGACGCACCTGGGAAAACAAACCACAGAGTTAGAGACGTGTTTGCCTTCTCATCTCGTTAAAACCCTCAAAGGTCTCCAGATGGTTCTCAGAAGAACTCACAGGAGGATATATGTTCTGTTTGGACTGGGGTTGGATTCGGTGCAACACATGTGTCTGCAGACATCAGGCTTTGAATTACAGTGTGGGAATGTATGGACCGCACAAAGAGATCAGGACAGAAGGAAAGGAAACTGGCTGAGTAATAAAAGCTCCTGCTGCTTCCAGGTAAGGAGACCAAAACAGGAGGAGAGGGAAAAATAAGACTTCTATCCGACAGCCGTGAAGCTCAGAGCGATCTACAGACAGGAGAAGAAGAAAACCAACATGGTCCGCCCCACAGAACCTCTGAAGGGTCGTACTTACGATGCTGATGTTGCCAAACTTGTCAGCAGACGCCATGGTGTCGTAGTCCAGCAGACAGGCCGTGGTCACCCAGCGGGGATATGTGTCGTCGGCGAAGATGATCAGCTGGTTCTCGTTGCGGCGGTAGCGGACCCAGAACAGGCTCTCCTGGACATCAGACACGATGACGCGCTGGCCGATGGTGTAGATGCCCGTCACCAGGTTGGGAACGTGCTGCAGGAAGTTAAACACACAGATGGTTGGTGCTCCAGCTGCAGACCACTCGTACAGTTTTATGTCAACAAAATGCGTCTTGTTTAAATTAGAAGCGCGCTGTGAGCACCCTGAAGGCTCTGCAAGTAGAAAACATCTGCAAAGGTTTAAGCTAAGCGGAGCATCAGCGGGGTGACCCCGGCGGCCTGAGCTGCCTTCACAGCGCCGGGACAGAACCCAGGCTCCGTGTTTGCAGGCCGTCAACACTTCAGACTGATGAGCTACTGCTGCTCCTAAATCTGAGCCACTGAAGGTCACAGAAACGTCAGCCAGGTGATTCAGGGTCAGAGGTCATTCGAGGCTTCTGGAAAAGCTCCCCGTAAATAACTAAGAGCTTCAGCTTGGCTGCTGAAATGGCCCCACCCTCACACTAGGATTTACAAACACAACAGACATCCTGCTGCTGCCCTTATATGGCTTGTAGCCTGGACTTTGACTAGGCCACTCTGACTCCGCTTTATGCTGGATCCACTCAGTGGGGGCCTCACTAGTGGACTGAGAAACGTTTAGTTGTCTTTTAACTACAGCTGAACGACTGAAAGTCGCAATTTTATTTTGGTTTTTCTTTGCACCAACGCAAAGTTTACAGATATTTCTCCTCCAGGCGTTTAGTTATCTAAGACTTAGAGTTTATTTTGTCATTTTGAAAACACAAGTGTAAACAAAAAGAAATTTCGTTCAGTTCAGCTCTCTAGACTATTTACTTTTTTAAAGTGCAGCCTTAATAAAGGTAAGCAGCAGTGAAAAAAACTGATGAAAAAAATTGAAATGAGTTATCAAACCTTGCTTACTCATAGTCCATTGTTGCAGGACTTTATTGCAATCTGTGTGTGAAAAAATGTTTACTTCCAGTTGTAAGCATGGGTCTACAGCTAGCTGCAGCTTTCTTTACGCATCTTTGCGACGACAAAGCAACGTTTTACCGCCACCTGAAGGCTTGGACAGAAAAGTCAGTGTCTTTGTGTTTTGGTGAATTGCGATTATATTGAAAATGCCCAGAAATTATCGAGCCCTGCTTGTAACCAAAGTGCTACAATGTTCACGGTTCAGCCAGCTGCTTGGCAGACTTTCTCCCTAGCTGTCCCACACCATGACTCCACCACCACTGTGTCTGAGCATCAGTATGAGCAATGCTGTAAGGAACACTTCTCTCCTCTCCTCTTGCTAAATGTGAGGCGGGTCTTTGGATGAGTAGCCGTTAGGAATTGGGATCTTCCTGCCATGGAGGCCGTCTCTGCCCATTGTGCCCTTTATTTTTATTATTGTTAATACAATGATTAATGTTATTGCAATTACACCATCTACATCACTACTTTGACACCGTGTTGCTGCCCTATTTCAACAGTTTGTTCCTTCCTTGTTCGTGTCGTTCATTTTGACATCAATCAACCTGTAATTCTTAATAGTAATAATATAACTTTATTTACTTCATATTGGAGTAATTTATCTCTGCATTTTAACCCATCCCTTTGGGGAGCAGTTGGCTGCCATTGTGCGGCACCCGGGGAGCAGTGGGGGGTTAAGTGTGTTGCTCAGGAAGCCAGAGTGGAGGCTGTGAGGATTGAACTGCGTACTTCTTGTAAATTCTTCCATCGTCTCATGATTGATGGACGGAATCAGAACCACATTAACAAAGCAAAACTGAATTTTAGGAAGTTAAAATCTCATTTATTTCAACTGATTTTTCTCTTATCTCACAAAATGCTCCAGATGGATTTAGTTTCTCAGCATCCATAGTTTGTAAATGTGAACAAAGAACAGCTATAACTGTTAGAGGCGGAGTTTTTTCCCCTTTGAGGTGAAAGAGGTTTCTCTGAGCTGAACTGGGTAGAAAAGAGGGAGCCTCAAACAGAGCGGTCCAGTAATCTGCTCCAGAACCGGCTGCGGTTTGACGCTCGCTCATAACGACGACCTTCTTACCTTGTTCTCACACTTTCGCAGCAGCTTCTTTTTGCCAAGGTCGTAGATTCTCAGCAGTTTTCCGACTCCGACCAGGATGCGTCCCTGGAAAGGCGCGATGGCCAATGGCACGTCCTCGACCGGAGTCTGCAGGCAGGACAGGCAGAACAGGGTTAAACATGGCCTTTGTTTCAAACCAGCGCGTTTTTAGAGGGAGACTGATGAGTTTATAGTGCACAGCAGAGAGGTAAACATATCAAAACTCGGGATACGACGCTGCTAACCAGTTAGCAACATAGTGCTAGTAGGTTTCCAATGGGAAATTTCATTGGGACCAAGTAGCACTAAATTGGTGACTTAGAAACGACACTGTCAAGGAATGCTATGGACAGAGGAAACATGACAGAGGAGGAGAGTTTAGTGTCGGAGGATGTAGATGAATCTCCATCGTAATACACTTTATTTTGCGGAGGAAGGCGGGGACGAAGATGTTATGGAAAAGGACGTGAACACAAGAACGGAATTCAGTGGTAAAGTAAATGATGTTTTCAACCGTTGCGTATATTAGCTGCGACATATGAATCAAGATGCTATGACCGAAAAAATGATTGACAGATGACTGTTGATATTTAGGTGTTCATGCTGACTTATAACTAACTAGGCTGTATAAGATAAAGAAAACAGATTAAACAAAAAACAGATTTTAAGACAGGAGTTTTATTTTTTTTTTTATAGAAATTTTCTAGCCTGGTAAACTAGACTAAATGGGAGATGAAAGGTGTAATTTAGTCTGGCCCCGATGAATGAAACTTTGGAAATCGTTTTTTTAATTACGCATTAAATCAGTAAATGGACCATATAGTGACGCTTTAATGTATAATATTCTCGGCCCTAAAATGATCTTAAAACGTACTTTTATTGAACAACAGCAAGAGAAAGAGAACTTTTAACTTTCAATGTAGCGCTCCATTGAAAGCAGCTGCTGCCGCAGTGCATGCTAATGACGTCGTCACGCCCTCAAAACCCCGCCCGCTTTGCATCCAGACATTCAAAACACATATTTGCGTTGTGATTGGCTGCCAGATTTAGGGCCTGGGCCATTGATCAAGGCTAGACAGCTCACAGGCAAAAACGATTTTGGCCGCAGGCGGGTGGGGCTAGTTTACTAGGCTAGAACTTTTCTACATTTTGGGACAATAAAGACTACATCTTTAAGCCAGAATGATTTGAAATTTAAATGACCTCCCTATGAGTTTAAAGGAACAATACCTTCAAATGTGTCTTTTAACTCTGCATTTATTTAGACTTGAAGCAGCCTCTGATTCTGTTGGAAAATATGAGTTTTTAATATTTAAAATATCAAAACTTTAACACCGAGTTAGTATTTAGAGCTGAAATTATTCAAGTTTCACTGATCAGACTGATATTAATGCATCCCTGATTTGTCTCTATCCTGGTTGGAGTTTGGCTCCAGACCGGCACACCGTTTCATCTAATCACTTATTCCTGCTCAGTTTTCTGGATAAAAAGTCCAAACTGGATTAGATGATGGAATAAGCTAGAGAGTTCTAATCCGGGAAATGGTTGGGAAATTCCTGGAGCAGCTGACTCAGCTTGGAAACGCAGCGACTCATTAGTCATTCCCACTGTTATCCAGCATCAGGTGACCAACCACTGATTCACCCGGTTCCTCCTCCCTGGTGGAGGTTCTGGGGGAAAGCCCAGGATGCTGCGGGCGTCTCAGTCACCATTAGAACTCATAAGGGAATAATTTTCCGTTTCTTTATCTTTAACACATCATTCCATCTTTCCCACATGTAGATCTAACTGAGACGAGTGGAGTGACGAAAGGCTGGAGGTAAGCGGGTCAAACATCAAATAAACGGACCGATCTCCAGAGGATCTGTCAGCACAGGCAGAGGAAATAAGCCCAGATGGAAGCTGAGCATTTTTCCAGTTATCAAACCCACCTTGTGCACAAACTCCAGCTTCTCTCCTTCATCGTTGAGCCGATACGTGTAGATGAAACCTCCGCCGACTGACCTGGGGTTGAGGATCATGTCCCTGGCCACTCCCACCAAGACGTACCAATCATCTCCAGTGTTGGGAAAACGGCAGACCGCCACACTGGGATGTTTGAAACAGATTAGAAGGGAACCAGTGAGGTCGAGTCGGTGAAGAGTCAAGACGGAAAGTTTTCCCATCATTCTCACCTGAAGGCAGCTTCGTTCTGCTCCAGCTGCACCTGGTCCAGAGTGGAACCCTGGATGGGATTGATCAGCCGCACCAGCGACGCCCACTGTCCCGCGCCGGCTTTGGGTGAACCAAAAATGGCCTCTGGGAGATTCTCGTTGAGGAACCCCGCAGCCATCTCGGCAGCCAACTCTCGCTCATCCTCGCCGGCCGCCTCCACCATCTCCTGCAGGGGAACCAGAAGGTTACCGCGGTCCTACAGTCAACACACACTTCTCCAAAGTTCCACTTCTGAGTTTAAGCACTCTGTTAACACCTAGCAGGAAATGCTAACAGCAGTTTAAGGGTTTCTGGTCAGTTATTGGAAGCCTTTAATGCGGGATCAATCTCAGCGCCTCAGCCTGCAGGAAGAAAACCCTCCGAACCAGAGTCAGTAAGACAGCGAAGAAGGATGAGACAGAGATGAACAGCAGGTAACCCAGAGACTACAAAGATAAAACAGCAGTTAATTCAAATAAATAACCTTAATTACCAGGTTTTAATTTCTGTTCTTTTTTTCTAGTCCTTTGGATTCTCTGGGCACAGAGAAGCTGTGATGGAAACAGTGAAATATTGAACTCAGAGGAGGATGCTGCAGACATCCAGTGTTAAAGTAACTGTTGATTACTTTACGGAAGGAAGGAATGGACTGAAGCTTCGTTTATCGTCACGCAGATTATAATACAGAGGTCTTATTTTTGGTTGAAATGGATTATGGGTCGTTAAAGCTCTGAGATGAATGAGTCTCTTTCACTTCAACCTTCGGGCTGCAGCTGTGAGGCTGAGATCTCAGCACACGCTGCCATTACATGAGTCACTGAGGGACAGCGTCTGGAGAACAACTGTTTGTTTTGTCCTAAACAATTAACTGGAGCCACCAGAGAAAGAGGTTTGCAGCCTCCTCCTCATCGGAGGCAGCAGCAGCTGACGGGCCACTCTGACTGCCTTCACAGCGCCGAGACAGAACCCAGGCTCCGAGACTGCCTGAGGTTTTACATGTCTAAGTTTAGAGATGATGACCAACGCCGAGAGCCTCACAGACGCGTCTAAACCCTGAGTGGGAACATGGAGGACCCTGCTGATGATTCGCATTAATCAACAGCCACGTGTTCACTGGAGATCAGGTGGATCAGTGCAGACCTGAGAGAGTGAAAAGGATTTGGAGTGAAGGGTTGTTGGAACGTCAGCCCAGCCGTAAAAAACCCAGCTAAAGCCGGGCGTACACTGTACGATGTTTTCAATCGCTGCACGCAGCTACAGCTCACACTGTACGACGAAACCACAGGGTTTAGAAGTTCACGGAGAGAGAAACGCGCTCCCTTGGCAATTTGTGCAATTTTGAGCTAAAAGCCCTAATATCAAAAGGTGACGACGTATTTGGATAAAGAGCAAATATGGCTACTACCGTCTTTCAATTTTACAGAAAGAACTCCATTTTACTCGCCCCCCCCGCAATGCTTCTGGGTTTTCCTCTGAGAGGAAGAAGAGGAATCCTTGTTTGAACACTGAGGCCATTTGCCCTAAAACCACCTTATGAAAGCCGACTGAACTTCGAACATGTTTAATTTTCTCCCGACCTAACGATTCTTGATCAGGTGGTCATGAGAGATTGATCGCCCTCCTGTGCACTACACGGTGCACGATCAGGCTGAAAGTCGGCCCGACTGAAAAATTCTTGCATGACTGAAGAATCGCCCTGAATAGGGGGAAAAAAAAAAAGAAAATTGTGTACAGTGAGATCCCGGCTTAACCAACCGTGGAAGAAAACCAGCAGCAGAGAAAATGAACACATCGACGGACAGAACGATTGAACTATAAGCTACGTGTCTGAGGAGAAGGCAGAACTCAGTTTCTTTTACAGAAATACTAAAAAAAACAGGAAAGTAGAGAATCAGCAACTCTATAAGAAATAAGCTGACTTCTATGAAACAGATTCTGTCAGGATCCACTGAATGATATCAGGACTGATTACGAAGGTTCATCAGTGATCATCGTCTATCAGACACTGTTCAGGGCCGGTAGCCGCCGCTAATCGCAGCCTTCCCCGCTGAGACTTTATTTGAAAAAACATTAATCTAAAAGTAATGGACAGATTAATCCATTAATAATCAGATAGCAAAAGGTTGCCTAAAGGAGACTTTTTGCTAAATTAAACCAGGTGAAACTAAAACCTTTCAACTTAAGGAGTTCTAGATAGAGCATATTGACAGACGAAAAAGAGGTTTATGTTAAATGCAAAATGTTTATATATTTTATTACAATTTTGGGATAATTGCTGCTGTAAGCGGGTTGCTCTGTCAGCAGTTTCAGAGTCTCTATGCTCCAGTTAACAATTAATCAATTACTACATTAGTTGACGATTACCTAAATAATGATTTATGACAATAAATCCAACTAATTGTTTCAGGCCTAATGGATACCATCAGTGATAAAGGAAGACGGCAAAGGGAGAAAGACATGAAGACATGCAACTGCTGTGTTCTCCAGTTCAGCCCATAATCCTAAAAAAATATTTTTTTGTGATAAAAATTGCTCACTAAAAAGTGCTGAAGGATAATGAGATCAAGAACAGCAAGATTCCTTCTGCAGATACCCGAGGAGTGACATTAATTTTAGGGAATCAGATTAATGCTTCAAAGGGGTTTTCTACTGACCCTCCCTGCAGACAGCCGGGGAATAACAGAGAGGCTGCTGGGAGATCTTATCGGACCGACTGGCTCTGCCTGAACAGAGCCGCCTGTGGATCCACATCCAAGCACTCTGATCCCATTAAAACCACTCCAGATCTAATTTAAACTTGATTCACTTGAGCTTCTCACAGTAGCACAAGGATCTAAAATGACTTACAGGCATTTACGCTCCAAAAGATCATTTCAACGAGTTATTCTAAACTAAAACGCAATAAAATTTTCTTCCATGTAACAAAATAAAACCGTAAACATGAAATTATAAACCAGAGTCATGGCAGATGATGGGCCTAAAGCCAAGAAGCAGTAGGCTAGGCAACGTTAAGCTAATCCGAGGGTGAGAATGCGAGTCAGCTCCGGGTTTCCCCCCAGATGACTGACTGCCAGCTCAGGGTGAGTTTATGACAACCTGTTCCACTTCTGGAGGAAAAAAAAACATCTCTAAGTAGGATGTGTGAAGAGCTCTAAGCGCCTGAACGCTTGACCTGCAGCACAACATTCAAGGAAAGCAGGTGAGTTCCTCCGTACCTCAGCCATCTGCTGCTTCCTCTGAGCTTTGGTGGTCTCTGTGTAGGCGTTGTGGTCGGTCTCTATCAGAATCAGGTTGTTGGTTTCTGGGTGGATCACAAACTTCCTGGGCGTGTACTGCAGAGGGAAAGCCACCTGGTTGAAGACGGCTCCCAGTTTCTCCAACGCCAGGATTCTGCAGAAAGAACGACAGAGACGGATCAGCTGAGCTGGATTTAAGGAGAAGCAGCAGTTCATTCAGTGATGGAAATGATTTCACATTTCCCTTCTTATTCAAATCCAGGAATCAATAAAATAAAAACAATCTTTAAATTTGAATCAGAGGAAAAATTTATTGATTCAGATAATTATTAAACTCAAAAACGAACTAATCAATTTAATTATTGCTGACAACTGATAAAACTGCAATCAAAGAAGATTAAAACCCAAAGTTTATCAAATGTGTTTCTTGTCAGCCTAACTGTGGCTAGAATGCCGAACATTTGTGCATATTCCTTTCAAACTACAGCCGCCCACATACTCCCAGCAGACTGAATGAAAGCGATGTCTAACTACACTGCGGGATGGAAGGAAATAATGCTCCTATGAAGGCGTTCAGCCTGGGATGCTTCAGCTAAGCGGTCTGCTGCAGGGATCATACCGTAGGGTGTTGGTGGAGATGGCCACTATGCCTTCGGGACACTGCTCTGAGGCGAAGCCAGAGGCGTACTCCAGCGTCTCGTAGGAGAGCGGAGTAAGATGGAAGCGGGACTGATACGAGTAGCTGAGCCACGATCGGCTGGACATGGCCAGCACCTGTCAGGGGGAGCAACAGTTTTAGGACAATATAAAAAATATATATATATATATTTGATGTTTTATAAACATGGCGGATAAATCAAGGGGACATACGGCCTCCTGTCCCTGCATCCGGACCCTGAACAGCTTAACCGGTCGCGACCCCAGGTACCGAGTTCTGGTGTCGGACAGGTCGCCGGTTACCGGGTCCAGGACTGTCCTCAGCAGCACACCGTTCTACAGAGAGAAGAGAGGACATATTTAATCACATGATAAATGCTCATCAGGTTTAAAATCAAAGCAAACATGTCAGCTGACAAATCTCTTCTTCTATGGTAGCTAAAGGAGCTAAATAATTAGTTGTGTAGGCGGCATCACCATGGAGATTAGAAACTGGAAAACAGTGAAGCTGTTTCAGTACCATAGCAACCATTGATCCCGTCGCTCATCCTGCATTACTCAGCAGCTTTAGCTTTGCTTTCAGGTTTAAATCTAAATGGATTAGAATTAATTGAACCGAATCTGTTGGAACAGGAAGGGTTAAACTAAGCTAACTCTTCACAATAAGAGTCTCTCTTTAGTAAAACATGACCCTTGTAATTCGCTGGATGTTCCTCTCAGCAGCCTCCATTTCTTTGGCTTTTTTCGCAGATGCAAACAAATGATGGAGGATACCTGCAGGCCAATGTTGAGGTAGAGGAAGCCGACGGTGCCTTTCTCTCCGATTTCATCCTGTTTCTCAACACCTCCCATCTCGACGATGCACAGACTCTCGGGCTGAGCAGGAAGGGCCTGCATGCTCAGCGGCTGCAGGCAGTCCTGAGGTGGCAGAGGGTCAAAGGTTAAGACAAAAAGACGTAGCTGTATGTAATCTGATCATTTATTTACATGAGCAGTCAGCCTGCTGCTTCCAGCAGGAATTGAAAGCTGAACTCAACCTTGTCTACTTCAGTCACATCCTGAAGTTCTGGATGGATCCAGGTGATGGCTGCAGTAAACATCTGC
The DNA here is from genome assembly GCF_000732505.1 of Cyprinodon variegatus. Taxonomy (NCBI): domain Eukaryota; kingdom Metazoa; phylum Chordata; class Actinopteri; order Cyprinodontiformes; family Cyprinodontidae; genus Cyprinodon; species Cyprinodon variegatus. The sequence goes on from NW_015150747.1 coordinate 867,724, forward strand.
ATGGTTTTGTACTTCAATTATCCATTGAAATTTGTTTCCACTTTCTACAAACGGCCCTAAAAGCCCAACTGACTGATAAAAACTCGGTTTTGTGGTTTGGGCTTAAAAAAATGCAGCTGGACTGAAATAAAGGCCTCTGCTGATCCCTGCAGTTCTGCTCTGGGTTGGCTGCCGTCTTTCTAATCATCCTTCCAGGCAGGGAAGCTCTACGCTTTATAAACCTGTTCCTTTTGGGAAGGGCGGCGCCGTTAACGCAGATAAACAACCTACTGCTGGACTGAGAAGACAGAGAAACACACTTTATCCAGCAGGAGATTCAAGCCCAACATTTCTGAGGTCATCCTGATGTTTGTACAACATGAAAAGACTCTCTGGCTGCATGATGAGATACTTGAGCTTTCCTCTCCAAAACATCCATAACACGCTGAGCCTGAGATGATTAAGGTCACACCTCAACAAACTGAGCATTAATCTGCTTTACACCTTCCTAGATTCACGGGACGATCACAGGATAAGATTATCTAAGCCGTTTCTGTCCGTACCGAAGGGTCCAGGGAGATGATTCGGACCGTGTTGTCCACCAGTCCCACAGCCAGGAAGCGGGAACGCTGCTCTCCAGGCGGTACGTTGGCCAGACTCATGCACACCACATCTGCAGACATCTCCTTCCGCTCCGTGTACTCGTTCAGCTGGCCCGACTGCAGAGAGACACAGATTCCATTAAACCCACTGAGTGTGGGTTCGGCACACCGAGCCGTTCGGATAGATCCAGAGCTGCTAGAAGGAGACGAGTCCGTTTCTAAACAGCAGGAACAACATCCCACTGTTTGAAAGATAATCTAGAAGCACAGCGTTATGGAGGTGGGATTCGCTGCAGAGATGCTAACCTTGGTTGATCCCAAATCGGGGTGGAAAAGCACTAAATAAATCTATACCTAAACAAAAACAAGCATTTTATTGAAAACAAAAAACAACTGAGGAGCAACTGTAATGGTCACTGTTTTTCAGGGACAAGCCTTCTATGTGATTAGGAAAGATATTAATCTTTAGATTCATGAATTGTAGATTTTTATAAACCATTTAGAAAATGTTATTAATATTTAATAATTCTTATTGAAAGTTGGATTTAAAGTTTGAAAAGGCTTTTCAAACTGGATATCTAATTGAATAATTAAAATGTCTGTTTATCTTTTCCAGTTTGTTGAAAGAGCTGCAGGAAAAACCAGCAAAAACATGAATGAGTATGAAGCCATAAACGCAAATTGGAAACAAATCAATTAAACATCCTAAGTGATGAGAAACAACCCGTTCTTGTAATTCATAACGTTTCATCAGTGTGTTACAGTATTTAGCCAGAAGCTTGTGGTGTTTTAACACAATCACTCATCTATGCTGATAAAGCACCCTGCTTCTACTTTTAAGTACTACAACATTGGAGTAACATTGCTAACCCAGACAGTCTGCTTTATGAAAGCTCACAGCCAAGTCGGTCCTGGTACCGATCGCAGGTTTGAACCCACTGTGGACGTCTGTTAGCAGACAGGCTAATTCTAAACAGAACCTGTCAGTAGAACCGACTCTAAAACCAGGAAAAAAAAAGTATCAGAATGAAAACCAAATGCTGTAATGGATCCATGAACCCAAAGCCTTTCTTTCATTTTCTCACCGGGTCCATCTCGAAGTAGACGAGCTCCCCTCCGGTCAGGGCGATGACCACCTGCCGCTGGTTCACGGCGCAGCGGACGATGGTTTTTTTGCCAGGAGTCTTCCACTCGTTCACGCGCTTGTCTGCGCGGATGTGACGAATGCCGTCCGGGTAAACCTGGACGAGGCAGGAAACGGGAAAACATGAAACATGAAGGCTGCAAAGGAGAGCAACAACTGCTGGCTAATACGCTCCATGTGTGAATTTTGCTTATGTAACTTTTGGACAGTCTCAGGGCAGCAGATGCTCCCGCTGAACCAAATGACATCACCCAAAAGGCTAAAGGTTACAGATGAGAAAGGAATGAAAGAAAAACTAAGAACAACCGACAGATTAGCATTATTAACCAAAGTCATCGTCGTCAAAGTGTTTTCTAATCTGCTTCGGCCGTCTGAGCAGACAGCAGAAACATCTGTTTTTATTACAGACGAAAGGTTAAAAGTCAACATCAGTGCATCCAGAAAGTCATCGTGTTTCACAGACGGCGCGTGTCCAACCGACACTGACCTGCACCAGGGCGTCTTCCCCCAGCAGAGAGCAGGAAAGGGTGGGCGTCGTTCCCAGAAACCCAGAGTCTGTGACTTCCTCCACCGTCTCTCCGATGGACAGAACCAGCGTAGCGTTGACGAAAGACACGATGATGTAGGCATCAAACTCGTCTGAGGATCAGAAGAAATCCGACGCGTTAAAGATCATTCTGTGACAGCCACTAGAGGTCGCTGTTTGGGCAGAGGGTTGACTGTTACTAACGGATGAAATTTAAACTTTGCTTTTATTAAAGTCTGGTCATGTTCAGATTTCAAACTTCTGAAAGGACTTGAAACATAAAATTATTCAATTC
>NW_015150747.1:870631-872023 GCF_000732505.1 Cyprinodon variegatus
TCAGAATCGGAAAGGTTAAATAGGTGAATAACTCCCTTTTTTCACTTTTACCCGATGTATTCCAGCATCCAGCTGCCATACACGTGGGCATTGTCAGTTTCACTATAGCTCTGGTGAATTTCAATGGTGAAGTCCTCTGGAAATCTTCAATAATTGTTGTTGATTGCAGATGTGTCTAGTAGTTCCCATTGATTCTGCTTGTAAAGTGGGGAGAATGGCGCTAAGCTTACCGCACCGTGACATCACTGCCGGATGATGTCAGGAGGGAGATGTTGCTATATTTGGGCAAATATGGCCGCTCCTAGACTCTGCGATTATTGTTTTAATTTTTTTTACTGATTATCGCTAAATTCATTTCATCTGCACAAACATATTAGTTTTAGGTATAGATAATGATCTATTGATTATTCCTCGCTGATTGGACTTTTCCATTAACACTAAAGGAATACTTTTAAAGTCCTTTGCCAATTAAACAGCTTTAATTTGTCCCTGTTAATCCTGCTCAGCAGAAGGAAGGTGCCTGGAAAATGGCGGCGGTTACCTTCAACGTGGCGGCGTACGGTCCACACGGCGTTGGGGTTACCGGGCAGCTCGGACACAGCCATCTCTGAAACCTTAACAGAAAAAAAGACTTGCTTTAACAAAGCGCCACCTGCTGCTGGAGGCTATCAAACATTCAATCTCTTGGCAGAGGATGGCAAAGGGAAATATGATCTACAGTTTGATGTATGGAGATGAAAATGTGGGACTTGATTAGATTAGAGTTTCTAACTCGTTCACGATTTCAGAAACGAGGCTGTTTGAAATCCAAACAAACTAAAAAAGCTTCAAAACTAGAAGTGGGAAGGACGTAAATACTTCCATGTGAACGCTGTCTTATCATAACCAGACTGTAAGCAGAGAAGAAGGCAGGAGACATTATTTAGACGCCAACGGGCTGCTTATCAGCTGATCAACTGAAATGCCATTGTTCCAGTGAGGGGAAGGACGTCCTAATCTAATTTACCTAAAAAGCAGATCGAAACCTGACGCACGGCGGACCAAAGAGCTGTAAATTAAGGGGACGTGTAAAAATAGCAAAGTAAAAACAGAGCTAACTGGTGCTTTGTTTGGATCGTCGCAGTGGAAGGAGTATCTCCAGCAGGATCTCCACACCATGAGGGTCCAGAATCCATTCCTCTCACAAAACTGAACTTTGATGAGGTTTTATGTGCTTTTCTGATACTGGTTATGCTGCTGTGAAGGAACAAGGTGAGTCATGATGGATCCAGGATGTGCGGCCCGCTGCCTGTCAGGCCTGCTGTGTGTTTTCCATTTGCTGCCTCACAGCATCGCCACGCTCTCGGCGCCGATGCCTCCAACCTGCTACCATCTCTGCCAAGCATCCTGATC
>NW_015150747.1:872853-878966 GCF_000732505.1 Cyprinodon variegatus
GTGTTGTTCAGCATTGGGGTGAGTAGAAAATGAAGGCTAATCATGTTTTGGGTGTACCATTCCTTTAATCCCTCGGTCCAAGAAACTGTTCTATAGCGGACCTTTATACAGGAAGCCGTTTGCGCTGCTCTATGCAGGCTGCGGGGCCCTGATGTATGATTACAGTATTGAAGTGCTAACACTAGACATGCTAGTTAGCAATCAGGAAGAGGCGGCTGTAGGTCCATGAAAGCTTTGGTTTAAGAAGCAGGGATGGAAGACCTCCGTTTCCATAGCAATCACAATCTATGGTCCAATTAAACTCTGGCCAATTCAGATAGAAACGCATTAACATTCCTTCATCTTGCTGCTGATCAGGCAGGTTCATGCTTTACTTCGTCGGCAGTAAAAACGCCCCGTTAACGCCGGCTCAGGTTTCCCTTTGGGCAGAGCCATCTAACAGTTGGAGGCCGAGGAAATGGAGCATTGGCTTAGTGGTTTCATCGTTTATTTATCATAATTGAGACATAAGGATTTACTGTATACTGTAAATGCATTCAGGTCCCTCCATTGTGTGAAAGTTTGACTGGATGAAGGCCTCAATGTTTGGTTAAATAAATTTTAGCATCACATTCAGAAACATAAAATAACTAACCTGTTAATTAATGGATGAAATGAATGCATTTAATAAATAAATGCAGTTTTTAATGATCTGATTGATACTTTAAACATGGTTATGATCGAACCAATAATGGGGATACTTTGATATCTATTATACCTGTGAAAACCCTCCACCGAAAAATAGATTCATCTATAAACAAATCCTCCTGGTGAGGTTTACTTTGTCCTTTTGGTGCATGAAAACCATTTTCTGCATGGAGCAAACGGCAAATATTACTGGACACTGGCGCCATCTGCTGGCAGAGCGCATTCCTGCTTCCACATATTTGGCTCCTGCTTAACTCCGACTTTATTCCCACAGCTTGTTGTCTCCGTTCCTTCTTGGCAAGGACAGTTTTGGGCTTTTTTCACAACTGATCTTTGAACCTTTCTTCTTTTCCTCACTTCTGCCAGGAAATTTACTCTCTGGTTTTGTGTTAAATAGTGAAAAAACACAGAAAGCTTTTTATCCAGCAGAGTAAGCGACTGGCCCTATGGTCTAGTAACAATCACTGGGACCTGTTAAGGTTTGGACCCAAATGTCCCTCCAGGTGGGTCCGGTCCAATTTAGCAAACCGAACAGCGTCTTTTCAGACGTTTGGTCAAAACGACCTCACTGATAGCAGCGCTTCAGTCCTGTTTCATCTGCAGAGGTGGGTAGTAACTGCAGTAAACAGATCTCTAAAATATGTACATTAATCACAGCAAGGTTTGATTTTATCTTAATTTGTTTAAGTTGTTAAGGATTTCCCTTATTTGTAATCATCTCATTGATTTGTATTTTATTTCTAAAATAGCAGAACTTGAACATAAAGTCACTACCTGCTTTATTTCTAACTATAAAATGTCCAATCTTTTAAACATAGCCTGATAAACTAGACTAAATCTGAGATTAAATGTGTAATTTAGTCTGGTCCCGATTAATAAGTCATCAGAAGATTCTTGAGAACAACCCATGTTTTTTAAACCATGTGTGTTCCTATTGGCCAACGCTCTGACCAATGAGAGCAACTGACTGTGACGTAGTAAGAGCGACAGAAAGCTGGTGCGAGAGTGTAAACATACAGCTTGTTGGTAAAACGGCGAATACGTCCTTCTTAAAAATGAATGAGCGTAGAGCCTCTTCCTGCTTATGCTTCAATGAAAACCCCAAGTCTAATCCTTCCAAAGCTGATTCCAAAGCTGAGTTAAACGAGAACTGTTCAATAGTTGTTTCCATCTTCCTTGTTGTGTTTTCTCCAGCGTCGCACAGCTTTGTGGTCACGCCCTCAAACCCCCGCCCACTTTGCATCCAGAAATTCATACCACATCTCTGCGTAGTGATTGGCCCGCCAGTTCTAGGCCCTGGGGCATTGATCGAGACTAGACCACTCGCAGGCAAAAATGATTTTGGCCGCTGGCGGGTGGGGCTAGTTTACTAGGCTATATGTAACGAATACTTTCTTGTCTAACGCGAATAATTTCTTAGATGACTTCTTATCTTTACTTGAGCAAATATAATCTTGTAGTGCTACTTTTACGTGAGTGCTCTGCCCTCCGTTTATCTGCTTGCGAGGTTGAGCAGGAAACAGAACAAATTGAGCGATCAATGCCGATGTTTGGAAGTAGGATTTACAGCCACACTTTGCTTTCCGCTGAGATCAGAACATAAACAGACTCTTCAGCTTCAGTCAGAGAAGAGACATGAAAAGCTCATCAGCTCTTCAGCCAGCAATGTGTTGGAGTGTCCGTGTCCCTCAGAGGAGGTAGGCTTACCTCTAGTCCGTGTCGGAGGACCCTCAGGGTGGACCTCGGGCCACGTCCACAGGCCACATACAGCTGAGGCGTGTCTTCGTTAGCCAGATCTGCGATCTAAGGAGACAGAGAGGTAACAAGCAGATTACAGATCCACCCGATGGAGTAAAATGAAGAATTCCCATCTGCTCCCCCTCTGCTGGATGAGACAGCCTGACCTGACAGGACATGATGGGCGACAGGTTCTCCTGCTCATCCACCAGAACCAAGTTTTTCAGCGGTCGCGGCTGAAAGAAGAAGGTGTCTCCCTCCTCCAGCGGCATGGCTGAGGAGAACTCTGGCTCCTCGTCGTCGTCTCCCAGGTGAGCGATTTGGTAAAGATAACTGAGGAGCAGATTTTCACTGGTCAGAGATCCAAAAGAAAGAAACAAGATGAAGGAAATCGAGAACTTACTGGTTTCCAAACTCAGAGGCCACAAACAGGAAGCCAGTCTTCAGCACGCACATCGCCGTCGCCACGGGGATTGTGTCAAAGTATTTCAGGCGGATTTCAGTGACCTAAAACAGGAAAATAATTCAAGTCAGATTCTTTTATCGCTTAATCTGCGTCTCAAACGTTTAAGAGCAGAAATCTGATCCTAAAGAGGAGGAAAAGCTTAAATTCACCATTTCCTCGTCCGTTTCCAGCGTGACCTTAAAGATGTCCCCCTGCTCCGTCTGAGCCAGGAAGAAGAACATGGACTTGGTCTTGTGGGTGGCTGAGCAGACAAATATCATGCCGCGCTCCGGGTCGTCCAGATCATTCTGTAAACAAGGTTGGAGGGGAGGGGATTAGATAACAGGACCGACATCAGCAGGAAGATTCCTTTTTGAAGGACTCACCCTGCGGCGAGGGATGGGACAGCGGATGTCTGGCTGGTCTCCAAAGTTCTTGTAGGTGATGTAGTTCTCAGAGCAGATCAGGACGCCGCTGGGTCCGTCTGAACCGCCGGGAACTGAACGGAGAGGAGGGACAAACAATAACAGCTTTATTTCAGTTTCAGCGGAGGACCGTCCATGATGTTGAGAAGAAAATCTGCATCCAGATCAGAGATTTGAATGTTTCTCCACTTTTTGAGTCAGAGAAGAGACATGAAAAACTCATCACATCTGCAACACTTTGATCAGCACCAGTTGTTCTGCAAGACAAGGATCCAAAGACGTCAATGGATCTTTAAGGGAACGACTCAAAAACAAACAGAAGGTGGGGGGGGCTACATGTTCAGACATGCGGCGCTCATTATGGTGCCTGTGGGTCTTAATAGTTTTTAAGCTTCAATATCCCAAATCGACCAACTTCTGCAATACTGCTCCTGCGTCACAGTTAAGCACAGAACTCATCGAATACGATTTTGCGTCCGATCTGACAAAAAATCGTGTCGGAAAAGGCCGTAGCGTTTAGCGCTTATCGAAAGTCAATGGGAATGATCACAGCCGACACGATTTTACGAAAGGGGACGGCATAGCGGCGACTGAGATGGAGCCCAGGTTTATTTTAGTCGGACTACGCAGAAATTCAGCGGCAAATTCACGGGTCTGACAGGAAGAGAAACGTGGCTACAAAGTAAAACACATCCGCCTTGGGGGGAAATACAAAATAAACCTGTTAATCGCTCAGGTAAACAGTTTTGGAGTCGCACATCGCTTATATAGTAAGTGGGCCAGAAGACAAAATGAATGAAACATTAAAAAAATTTGATTTTATGCGTGATAGGAGATCAGGAGAGAAAGCAGATAAGTGATTCTCTTTGAGCTTCACAAAAAATAAAAAAATAAATAACGCAGGGCAGACAGAGGGGATAAGCGTGGCAAAAAACTTTTATTCATAGTTTTTTTTTTTTTTTTATAAAAAATAGGAAAACTATCAATAGCCCCCACAGATCAGAATCACCTCTCTGCCCCAGTCAGCAAATAAACCGTCCCACTGCGTTTTTCTTTTCTTCAGATGTGGATCTCATTATGTTTTTAAAATATGAACATTCTCCATCTGTTCTGGTTTGAGACGCTGCGCAGCCTCGTTAAGGCTTTGCTTTATGGAATACGGCAGTGTTTTTTTTATTATAACTTTTTATAAGTTCACTTTTTAAGTTCAGGACTTTACGGAAAAAGCAGAGATTTCAAAGGTTCCTGCTTTAGACTTTAGGATCTATATTAGAAAATACAGTTAATTGTGTTCATATATGTTAAAATGCTTTGGATGAATGAATCCAAATTAAAGTCCTGGCCCTAGTCGTGCTACATTAAAGCCCAACCCACAGCCGGTTTTCGTCCGACTACACGGGCATCATTAAGGGCCTAAGCTGTGAGACTAGATCCTCTGAGAAGCTCTGCTTGAAAAAGGCGGCTGTTTGAATCCTCCTCCTGATAACTGGGGTAACTTGCTGACAGTCTGTAACCAGTCTAGGAGACTAACGCACCAGTGATCAGGAAGTTTCCATGCTCCTCCAAAGCCTCGCTGTACTTCCGAACCACGTGGTTCAGGCCCAGATCCAGCTCGTAAAAGGTCAGGGTCTGCTGGGTGTTTGCAGCAGCTTCTCCTGTCGGGTCGTTGTCGGCTTCCTGCAAATAAACAAGTGAAACTGAATCCGTGGGGTTGAGTTGAGGTGTTGGGGCCTCTGATCCCAGATCAGGGTCAGGATCAGAGATGGTAAATCTTTCTTCAGTGAAAGTCAGAGAAGAGACATGACAAACTCATCACAGCCACAGCAGCAGAGGTACCGATGCGTCCAACAGGGGCTCACCTCGTAGTCCATTTCCAAACAGGCAAACATGGGATTCTCAAAGCCAACGTCGACTCCGACCACGTGGTAAACCAGCGTGTTGGCTTTATGAGCTTCCAGAGGAGAAGAGATGGTGAGCCTGGCAGCAGCGTCTCTGTTCAGGATGTAAACCAGCTTCTGCTTCTCTATCGCTCCTGGAAATCAGAAAGAAAACAGCTGCTTTGCTTCAGTAGCTCTGATAAATCTGAAGGACAGGAGACGGAAACCAGCCTCACTGGAGGGAACGTCAACAACACCCACCGATCATCACAGCTCTTCCCTTTGGGTCGACAGCCAGGAACTGTCCTGGAACGATGCGCCGGCAGCCGCTCTTCCCAAACGTTTCCTGGTGGACCTTCTCAAACTGGTTTTTTGATGGGTGATACTCCAGGATAACGATGCGACCACTGTCGCTTCCCACAACAATGTAATCTGCAAGAAACAAAAGCGTACAACAACCTCATCATTTAACTTGAACCTAACCGATGTGAGAAGTCTAAGCTTGGATAAACCCGCTCTGACAGACTTCACTTAACCCGGGCCTATACTGTACGATTTTTGCCCTTTTTGGGCAGATTTTCCAGTTATACAAGAATTTTCCGATCGGGCCGACGTTCAGCCTGATCAAGTGTCATGTAGGGTAACGAGGGGCCATCAGCCTTTTACGACCACCTCCCAACCAGGAATCATAAGGTAGGGAGAAAATCAAACATGTCTGATATTCAAACGGCAGTCGTAAGGTCGCATAAGAGTGTGCAACTATTGAAAATATCGCACAGTGTATGCCCGGCTTTGGGGGATGTCTAAAGAAACAGCCCTTTTATCTCTAAAATATCGCAAATAACTAAAGGTGCACTACACAAGTTTAGAAGGTAAATATAGTAGGGCTGCAACAACGAATCGATAAAATCGATAAAAATCGACTTTTAAAAGCGTTGGCAA
>NW_015150747.1:880226-884345 GCF_000732505.1 Cyprinodon variegatus
GATTCATCGAAAAAATAATCGGCCGATTCATCGATTTTTAAAATAATCGTTAGTTGCAGCCCTAAAATATAGTAATCTTTCCTATTCATTGGCTGACATGTGAAATAAGTTTTCCTCTACAATGGGTCCGATTTCTCTGAGGGCGATCGTTCAGTCGGCTACTTTGTTGAGGTTTTTTATGCATTGAAAAACAAAAACAAAAAAAAAACAACAACACACATTTCTTTTTGAAAATGATCCCAAAGAGGAGCCCCAAGTGCTCCCCAGACCTCAACAGTTTCCACACAAGAGCAAGGAATAAAACATCCAGAGCAAAGAAAATGGAGTCTGATCCAGATGGAGAAACACAGAAGCTTTCAACAAGCAGAGCTCACATCTTCATATTTTAAACCCACATAAAGAATTACCCAAAAAGCACAGATACAAGAGTAAAACAGGCCATTTTGCCAGAGACTGTTTAGGATTAAATATTCTAACCCATGTTATCATGGCTACTAACCTTTACTTCCTCCTGTGAGTCTGAAGGCCATCAGCGATCTGACAATGCCGAACACTTCCATTGTGAGGAGGGTGTGCACCTTTCCTGTGTTGGCATCAGGGCGCAACAATTCCAAGATCTTCCCTCTGGAAACAACAATCTCCTGCATCTTGGTTCCTACATAAGAAAAAAACTCAGCTCAAAATCTGTCGGCGGGAATGTGTGAGGCTTCCTAAAAACCTCCAAATGTGAAGAAAAGCTGAGCTTTAAATGACAGGTCATCTAAACGAGATGAAGGGTCAGAAAGCGTCTTTACCAAACGGGCAGAAGCCGAGGAAACTCACCTGAGAAGTTTCCATGAATGGCATGGGTGATGCCAGTGGCCCGCTGCAGTGTGATGTTGTAGAGAAACATGGTTCCTACGGCGTTGTCCTGTTACAGCTGACGGAGAGCTCAGCCCGGCTCAGAACTACGGAGGAACAGGACAAACCAACAGTGACTAATGATGCCTGTTACTAGTTAACCCAGAGGTGATCACGTTGAGTGAGTTTTCGTTGGAAAGCTCTGTGACTCTGAGCAGCTTTCTGCACAAACCAAATCATCTGCCGGTTAGCTGCAGAAATACATGAACAGTAACTTAAAGTAGGAGTTAAAACCTGAACTTTAAGGTGAGAAATTTCCCAAACATCTTAAAATTTAATGAAGAGAAGTAAAAGTCTTGTACAATAAAGCATTTGTAACCGAGTTAACATTCTCTGTTATTAATAAACTGGGGCGATAACTATTTTTGCAAATCGATTAATCTGTCGATAATTTTTGATTAATAATCAGCTAGCCAAAGGTTCCTTAGAGAGATTTTATAAAGTTAAACCAGGTTAAACTAAAACCTTTCCACTTGAGGAGTTCTGGATAGAACATATTAACAACAATCTTATTTAAAAACAATTGTTTTATGTTAAATGCAAAATATATATATACATTTTTTTTTTTTTTTTTTACAATTTTGATACAATTAGTGCTCTAACTTGGTTGCTCTGTCAGCTAAAGGCATGTTTCACAGTCTCTACACTCCAGTTAAAAACCAATAATCAATTAATCACAATTAAAGGAATAGTACACCCAAAACATGATTAGCCTTCATTTTCTACTCACCCCCATGCTGAACAACACTCTGGAGTACTTTTTTGATATCTCAAATGCATCTGGAGATCTGGGAGGCTTCTTGCTGTCTGCTGACATTCAAATAATGGAGGTCTATGGTGCCCGAGGCAGAAAGGTCCATAAAGGTCCACAAAAAACGTGTCAATATTCCTCCATACTGCTCGTCCAATGTATTCCAAGTGTCCTGAGTGGGTAGCATCCAGAATTTACTCGAAACAAAGTCATTTAGAATGTTTTTAGAGCATAAACAGTAGTGTATAGGATTTCCTAAAAGCGCGTTCACGAGTCTACGGAAACCGCGGCAGACCAAACCAGATGAAAGTGCGCATTCAGCTCGGCAAAGAACTCATGCTCTTCCTCAACACTGAAGTCCTCAGACATTTTTCTTTCGTTGTTTCTTTCTTTGCACAGGTAAACAGCACATTTCTTCTTCTACGCTTGCATTATCAAGAGCAGACGCTGAATGCGCACTTTCATCTGGCTTGGTCTGCCGCGGTTTCCGTAGACTCGTGAACGCGCTTTTAGGAAATCCTATACACTACTGTTTATGCTCTAAAAACATTCTAAATGACTTTGTTTCGAGTAAATTATGGACGCTACCCACTCAGGACACTTGGAATACATTGGACGAGCAGTATGGAGGAATATTGACACGTTTTTTGTGGACTTTTATGGACCTTTCTGCCTCGGGCGCCATAGACCTCCATTATTTGAATGTCAGCAGACAGCAAGAAGCCTCCCAGATCTCCAGATGCATTTGAGATATCAAAAAAGTACTCCAGAGTGTTGTTCAGCATGGGGGTGAGTAGAAAATGAAGGCTAATCATGTTTTGGGTGTACTATTCCTTTAATCCGATTCACTGTTTCAGCCCTATGATAAACACAACCTAATTCTATTAATAAACAGTGCAAATACTTTGCATCATAATACAGTTAACTGAACTGAATGGAGCCACATTTTTCTGCTTCATCTTTAATCAAATACAACAGACATAAAACACTCAAACTTTCCTGAAGTCACTGAAACTCAGGAATCAAGCATTATTATTAATCTATTAGTGAGATTCTGTTTATAATGGTATTCATCTCTATACTTATTCAGTAGAAACCCATGTCGTGTATTTATGGAACCATTATTTATCCTGCACTTGCTGCTATTGCACTTCTGGTTAGACCTGAACTGCATTTCAGTGCCTTGTACCTGTACCTGTGTGTAATGACAATAAAGTTTAATCTAATCTAATCTAGCAGATTGAATTATTTAGGAGGATTTTTAAGCATTTCTATGGCATCTTTGTATGAACCCTACGTTAAGAACCAATCCTGAATATCTCATAATAGAAAAACCAACTTTCATTATTGGTAACAGTTTGAAATTTCCATAAATTACACAACATGTTTTAATTTTTTTTACGCGGTAAAAAAAAAGTACGTGAAAAACAAAAGAAAGATCATCAAAATATATCAAACTCAAACACTGAATAATTAAATAATTGATTTAACATTGACTTTAAGGCAGAATCCAGGTTCTTTGGATGGGTCCATTGTTAGACACACTTTAAAAGGGGTTTTTACTCTAAGCTGATTTTGCACTGTAACACTTTAGCACGTTCTTTTTTATTATTTTGAACCAGCTAACTCATCTGAAAATAGGATTTTGCATTTAAACCCAGACCCCTACTTTCTAACCGGCCTGTGTGGCTCTAAATTGAGCTCTAAACTGAAACTCGGCCTGTTGGGGATCGTTAACCTCCATTTTTAAGATTTTCATACGAAGCGCCACTTTTCGCCTGATGGATTCGCTTGACTTAAAAACAGCCACACTTCACGATCAATACGGCATATGTTTGGATCCAGACAAGTTTAGGATGTGCAAAATACAATATTTACCAGGATATTTAGGAAGATGTTTGTGATTTCAGCAGATTAAATATCCTCCATTCAAACGTTTCTCTTACGCTTCGGAGATCCGGGGTCCTTCCTTCTAACAGTCATCGATGATAGGCGACCTGAAACAATGCCTGACTAAAATGACCGATTGTAGTAACGCCATGTGTCAGCAGATGGAGACAGAGACTAAAACAATTAAAGCCAAGTGAATAATCAACAGAATTAACCCGGTTAGGAATTTTTTTTAAGGCAAAAGAGATAAAATTAAACAATACTATAACAAAAATAAATATAACTGATTAAATTCAAACAACATGATATATTTCAAGTGTTATTTATGTTGAGTTTAATGATTTGTAGTTTAAGGGGAAAAGGCTATATACATTTTTATAAGATCAGCTGGTTTTCCTTGATAAAATTAAATTCAGTTTATTTCTATAGCGCCAATACACAACACATGTCGCCTCAAGGCACTTTACAGTTCACCAGATCATACAGTCAGATTGATTGAAAGTTTTATATTTAAAGGAATAGTACACCCAAAACATGATTAGCCTTCATTTTCTACTCACCCCCATGCTGAACAACAC
>NW_015150747.1:885687-893953 GCF_000732505.1 Cyprinodon variegatus
TGTTGATGGCAGCAATACAGGAACAGATGAGGCGAAGCTAGGTTAAAGGAGGATGTTTATTTTATTCATTCTTTTTGAGATTTTTTTATTGTAATTTAGGTTTATGTGGAGTTTTTTTGTTATTTTCTAAACAATATTTGCCATATTTTTATCCTTTTTGTGTTTTTATGCTTTAGGTCTGTTTGAGCTGGAATGAATGAACTTTACATTAGTTTCAAATGAATCTAGATCGAAGTTTAAATCGATTTGATGTATTTCCTCTTTATTGATCCTTAATTAAATAAGAAAATGTGATTTTCTACCTCTACTGTTTCCTCCTCATCATGAACACAGCTGTATTCCCTCGGTCTTTCAAACTACAGCCCACTGACGGTAAATCCGTTTCTAAACCCGTTTATTCTTCATTTATTCATCCTCAGTTATTATTGCCCCCAGCTGTGTGAAAAAGAGGATTAACAAAAAAAGTGTTAAGTTGTGATTTGATGTTCTCAGTCAGGGTTAAATCGGCCAATCAGGCGCAGCGGCGGTTCACGCCACTTGGAGCTTTATTGTGAAAGTATAAAACCGGAAGTCGTGCCGTAGTGCTTTTGAGCTTGACCTTCGCGGCCGCCGGTCTACGGCTCCTCCGTGACAGACACCGAGCTCCTCGTTTGCTGAGTCCTGTCCCGGCCTCGGCTCTCCCTCTGGTGCTGAGCCCAGCGCCTCCTCCTCCAGCCCGGCCTGCTGCTCGCCTCCTGCGGGCTCCTGTCTCTCCGTGTCCGCAGCTCTGCTCCTCTCACCGGATGCTTCTGGCGGCGTTTGGACCCAGACGGTGAGCGGAACCATTTGGATGCAGACCGCGTGTCGGGCTGCAGAACCACAGAGGTGAGACTTTAAGCACATCTGGTTAACAGGGTTCAGCCCTGATGTGCATCCAGATGCTGCTGCTGATGATGATGATGATGATGATGAAGCTCTTGTTTTTCACTATGATCCAAACTCACCGCTGTCCTCCTCATGTGCAGAGATGAAGCCTCTGATCAGAAGGAGATATCTGAACCTCCTCCATCCCCCCATCCTTTCCTCCCCCTTTGTCCCCCCTCGGCCTCTCATCCCTCTCTGTGGCTCCATTGATCTGGCCGCTGGCGTTGCTAGGAGACAGCAGATGGCTGTGAAGGGCAGAGAGCTGATGGAGGAAGGACAGCCTAACCTGCTGAGAACTAGTAGATGAAGATGTGTGCAGCTGGTCCTCTGTCTGTGGAAGATCATATTTCCAAAAGGTGCAGAGAGGTTTTTCCTTCCGCAGAGTAAACCAACCAGCCTCTGATTGGTTGGATGCTGAGGTCTGCTGCTCACTAACTCTGTAGTTGATCTGCTGGTATTTCAGCTCTCTTTAGCTCGAATGCCAAATCATAGAAATCTAAATCCAATGTCTCTGGATTATAAATGTGGTTAAACAAACAGAGCAGGAGAAAGAGGATCTGATGTGATATGCTGGGAGCAGCTGGAGAGGTTATTAGTCTGTGAGCTCCATGAGCAGATCCTCACCGGGTGGATTAAGTGAACCATAGTATGAAAGAAGAGCCAAAGGTTAATAAGTCATGATCATTTCTGGTTCTCTAGATGATTATGGTCATGAATGATTAAACAGAAGAATAAAGTTAGAGAAAAATACCAGTTAAAAAGTTTATTAAAAGAACAAGAAGATGGATGCTTGTTGAATGGATGGACAGATGGATGATCGGTGGGTGGATGGACAATAGATGCATAAATGGATGATGGATGGATGGATGATGGAAGGATGGAAGGATGAGGGATGGATGGAACAATGGGTGATGGATGGATGATAAATTGTTGGATGGATGGACAGATGGATGATGGTTGATCAATGGGTGGATTGATGATAGGTGGATGGATGAGGGATGGATGGATGGATGATGCGGGATGGGTGGATTGATGATAAATGGTTTGATGATGGATGGATGGATGGATGATATTGCTTTTAAAAGCACAGGACTATTCTTTTGAAGAGGAGCTGTGATTTTGAACCCTCTCCTGTCTTTCATCGACCCATCGAGGCCAAAGCTGAACTTGACCTTGGGTCACTTATTTGTAGCCCTGTGCTTCCTCAGTTCCTGGCTGCTGGTTTGATGTGTTTGTGCTAATATACTGCGTTTTGCTTTTACCCAAACCTGATGCTCCATTTTGTCCAAACATCTCTGGTCTGATCCGTCCAAAGATTTCTAGAGGCCCTGGCTTCACTCAGCAGACTTTAGTCGTGCTTAGGGGTGGGTATTGCCAAAGAAGTCACGATTCGATTCGAATCACGATTCACAGGCCACGATGCGATTCTATCACGATGCATCACAATACTTGAATTATTGCGATGCATTGCAATATTTTCTCCTCCATGTTTTGTTTTAGAATGACTCGTCGCAGTATGCCGCGGCCAGAAATGCTTGTGACACAAGGCAGCGTGCGTCAACACATCCACAGTGACAGCTACTGGACTGGCAGTTGTATTACACTTGTTTTTGGCTGATGATCGCCAACCATTCATGCAATTTTATTTATTTATTTTTTAAATTAATAATCGATACTTGGCGTCAAGAATCGATGCAGTAGATCACGAAAATTAGAATCACGATGCATCATCATGACAATTATTTTGCACACCCCTAGTCGTGCTGGTAGATTGTTCACATTTGAGCTGCTCTCACAGTCAGCCTGAAGTCTTAAACAGTGTTCTAGCACTATGATCAGCGAGGGATGTGTCATGATAGGATCCTAGAATAGAAGAGAAGAAGAAGAGGGTTCTTTGTCCTCATCCAGGACACAAAGAACCATATTGTCCTACGGCAGAGAAATCTGAGTGCAACAGTGGTGTTTAAGTAGCTGCACACAAAAAGGAACAAACTGTTCACAGAAAAGCATAAAAACTGTGAAACTACAGCAGGAATCAAACTGAGTCTTCTGGGAGCAGTGATGCTCCATAGCTGCTGGGAGGAAGGATCTCTGATGGTGCTTCTGGGAGACCACCAAGGATACAACACTGGAAAAAATCAAAAGCTAGAGAAGGCATTTTTGTCTTAAAATAAGCACATTTTTTCTTGAATTGAGGAGGTAAGTCAGACACTTTACCAATAGAAGACGACAATTTACATTTAAAGGGGTCATAGAATGATTATATAGGGTATGTGGTGCTGGTCCTTAAGGTCTCTGAATAGGGTGTGACATTGGTTGGGCTGAAAATGGCATATTTGCTGTTCTATGAACCCTAATGCAAGCCTGGTTAAAAACCCTAGAAGGAAACAACAGGTTTTCTTCCTTTTATGGTATGATCATGAATATTTAGATGAGCTGTGTGCTGATTGGTTGGTTTACAACGATCGAAGCTGCTGAGCAAAGACGCATCATAGCAACAAGCACTCACTCACGGAAACATCAAATTGTTGATATGGTAGGGTGACCAGACGTCCTCTTTTTCCCGGAGATGTCCTACTTTTGATACCTAAAAAAATGTCTCAGCAGGTAGATTCTGCTCTGATCCTGTCAGGAATTTAAGTGTTCTGGTTCCAGCTCAGTTTTTGGTGAAGACCCAGATATCAGCTTCCTGGATGTTCATCTGTGTCAGTTGGGTGGATGTGCCCCAAAGACCATCCACCAACAACTTCTAGCTTTTCCCAGCTTTGATCAGGAGGCAGTTGCACTGGCACCAGACCACAAAGTCCTGGAGTGCCACTGTCCTGCAGATTTTGCATGCATCCCTTCATCAACAGACCTGAAACAAATGAGTAGTTAATAGCCAGGCCTCTGCTTAACTTACCGACATCCAAACAGGAAAGGTTCCAGTTTCCAGTGACGCCCTCCGTTCTGCAGGGACTCTGATCCTCACACACTGCTGTTCCTGTGAAACCTGAGAACTTCATCAGTACTGCTGAGCTCAGGAGCTTTTGTTCTTCTGCAAAGTTCTGCAGCAGCTCTGGCCCTGATCTGTCAGAGATTTCAGCTCCTTTCGCCGAGCGCTCTGACCTTGCAGTGGGACTCTACCTTCCCTAAGGTAGTTGCTTTTATCTTACCGACTTTGCATGGGGGGACACAAACCTTTGTCTTCTGAGGAAAATCTTCCCCTCAATAGAGGTGCTGATGCTGAAGCAGCAATGGTGTTCTTAGTCTGAGAAATCTATCCTGAGTTTGGTAAATCATAAAACCTGGTAAATACCAGAACATCTTCATCATATCCTGACCTGTTAACCTGACAATCAGGTGATGAACTGTCCAAGGGCTAATAGGATTCCTACCTTTAAACTTTTAAACTCACACAGATGATCTTTGTTATCTGCTGGCTAGTTTCAGAGAAGAGCCCATTTGAAAAGTAAATCCCCTGTTCTGAACTGCAGCCATGTCCAACACCGTCTGTACAACAAAGAAACTGATTGAGTGGTGCAGATAAAGCCAGAGTTCCCAACAAACCCAGTGCATTCTAAGGAAGGAGGTGGAAACGCAAAATCAAACACAGATTTTAGGTTTCCTCTTCCTATGGTGGCAGATAAACCTGGCAGAGACTGCAGGTTAAACATTGAGTGATCAAGGGAGAAAATCATCGTTTAGTTTCTGCCTCCAGTGAAGATGGGAGTCTTAACAGAGACATTTGGCAGCAGGTTGACACAGTGGGGATGAAGTCCAACTCCACTATGCATTCATGAGAGCAAACACCCAATCCTATCATGTTAAACTGCTTACAGTAAAGTTATTTCATCTGATCTCTCTCCCCACTTACACACACAGGCTGCATCCAATCACTGTAAACTGCTTAACTTCCCTCCAAACTAAGTTAAACTGTAAACAAAACACATTTTGGGAGATAAAGCAGATGGAGTATAAACGAAACCGGAGCAAGGATGGAACAAACTTGGATGGAAACTAGAAGGTCTTCCTCAACCTTCTTTCTTCATGTTCTTCAGCAGGCTACACAGAACGGTAGAGCTGCTGTCTTTGTTGCATCCGTAGCTAACCAGGTTACCAGGCAGAACAGCTCAGACCCCAGTGAAGAATGAGGTCAACTCTTTTTTTTAGATGTTCCTTCATTTCATCAAGGCTTTCAGCGTTCTCCACAGTATCTCGGTCAAGTTGAGGTCTGGACTTTAACTGGGACAGTGTACCACCTTGGTTCTTTTTCTTTTTCAGACAAAATGTTTTAGGCCTCATTATCCTGATGATGACCCAAAGTGGACCAGACTGTAGGATAGTTTGGTCCACAGTGGATCTCATTGTGCAATCAAAGACTGCAAGCTGTCCTAACCCTTAGCCTTCCGCCATCAGGTCGGTAGCAGGCGATGTGCTGATGTGTTGTGTTCGGACTTTCCAAACATGCTGCTGTGGAGTATGGCTAAACATCGCCATGGTCTCACCTGGTCAAACTCACAGTTTAGTTCATCTAAATGAAACAAGAAAAGAGGCCATGTCCATTGGTCTGTTTCTACCAATGTTAGCAGTTTAGGATGGATGGATAGATGGATGATGATAGGTGGATGATAAATGGATGATAGATGGATGGATGGATGGATGGATGGATGGATGATGATGATAGGTGGAGATAAATGGATGATAAATGGATGATGGATGGATGGATGGATGGATGGATGGATGGATGGATGGATGGATGGATGCATGATAGGTGGATGATAAATGGGTGATGGATGGATGGATGGATGGATGGATGGATGGATGGATGGATGGATGGATGATGATAGGTGGATGATAAATGGGTGATGGATGGATGGATGGATGGATGGATGGATGGATGGACGGATGGATGGATGGATGATGATAGGTGGATGATAAATGGATGATAGATGATGGACGGGTGGATGGATGGATGGATGGATGATAAATAGTTCCTATGCATTTTTAATTGTTTCCTTTCAAAGGATGGTGACACCAAATCTGCATCCATCTGCCCAGCGTCTTCTCTTCTTTACTGTTTAGTAGATTTGTGAAAAGTTTCCATATTTGATGAATTAAAGTCTAAAGAGGAAAAACGGTAACGCACCATTATATACAGTCCTAATGAAGCCATCAGCTTCCAAACCAGACCAATATTAAATCACTTAGAAGAAAAATCTCCGGGATGATGATGGCTGCTACACCAAATGAAAAAATTATCCATAATTTCTAGAGGTCCGTCTGCAGCTCATTATCTTAAAGGCCCCTTATTACACTGCATTTGAAATATAGAAAAAAAAAAAAAAATGGGGCCCCCAGTGCATATTTTTGAAGTTGGAGCAGAAACGTTCCCTTTAGGATCAGACTGACAATAACCTCCTCATTCAGCCCTTTTCTAAACAAGCTGTTTTGACTTTCCACACCCCTGTGCAAAGGCTGCACCCCCACAGCCCGCAACCATGACAACCAATCAGAGTTTGTGAAGATGGTGGCTAGGAGAGCCGAACAATACACAAGATGAAGACCAGCATTAACTGATGGGCTGCTGCAGACCGCTTGTAGCAGCTTATCGTTCTGACAACACATTAAAGGAGCAGGTTGACCAGATAACCGCTCATTGGCACTCATTCATTTATGTTGTTAACAACAATAATACATTTTTATTCCATCGGAAAAACGGACAAAAGTCACTCTAATTATCTAACACAGCATCTGTCTGCTGTGCTGAACTAACCAAACTGCTACTAACAAAAGTAATTCAAAGGTATAGTGAAGGATTTTCACAAATTTTTGAAAATACCCGCCCTCTCCACTTAAAAAAAAACAAAACAAAACACATGCACAACCCTGTACCCGCTCCTGAGAGGGAACTCCAATTAAACGAGTGTGAGAGCATGCACAAGCCCATCTCTCCTCGTGCACGCTCTATTTAAAAGTTACATCGCTCATACAAGCTTACTTTGAAAAAGAAGATCTGCAATTTTTCCCAATGAGTCAGACTCACCATCGTGTTATTCTGAGAAATACCGGCCTACCGGGAATTACCTCCCCCCTCACACACTGATGAAAAAACTTTTTGAAATATTAATGAAAAGGGAACTTTTAAACACCTCTGGGTGCTGGTTGTCCATAGTGCCTGCTAGATGGCGGGCTGTGATAGGGGGAGTGGTTATTTCCCCTAATGACATCATAAAGGGCATGATGTTGAAACAGAGCATTTTCAGCACACATTAGCACATAAGAGGTGGAACAAGGCAGTGAGAGAGGGAAAATGTTTGTTTTCCATTTGAGAACCTGAAACACAGGCTTCAGGACATGTATGACTGTTAGAAAATATTTAAGTGAATTTAGCATAATATGGGATCTTTAATTTTACTCTTAGAAGTTTGCAGTTGTTGAACTCTGAAGCCTTCTCCAAGCTTGACTAATAACCTTGTTTGGAAAAGCTTCAAATCAGGCACCAGAGCAGCAGTTTTAATGGATCCTTAGAAATATGACTGCTGTTGTCTCCTGTTCTTCCACTCTGGGTTTGGTTACCGGGCCAACGCTCCATGTTTCTAAACCCTCAGAAAGCTGGATGGATGAAATGCTCTTTGCAGCAAGAAGGTCCTGGTTTGATTCCTGGGTTAAGGTCAGCTGTATGTGAATATGTAATGGCTCCTGTCCCCCTCTGTCCTGAGTCTGTCCTGTGTCCAGTCTGCTGCTATTGTTGATCCTGATGTTCTTTGTCTGGCCTGTTTGTGACGCAACATTGATGTTGACATTGTAGTGTCAACATCATCCTGTCCAGTACTGTTACTTTTAAATAAAAGAGGGGCCCACAGGCCTTGGTTAATGGGTCACATGACATTTCTCCTGCTGAGAATCTCCAGACTTGGAAGACTTGACACCTTAACAGGAGAGCACAGCAGAAGTACACCATGTCCAAAAAAGGAAGAACCCAGGTGGGATCCTGAGGTTCCCAGACCAGTTCCCCACTGGACGGTCCATCCAGGACCTGAACTGGGAAATGAGGACATATCGTGGGTTTAGATACTTTTAAAGCTTTTCCAGATGATGAATCTACAGCTGAGCCCATCACAGTGTTTGATCTTTGGCAGGTTTGATGTATTTTTTAAAACTCATGGAGTTAAACTTCTACCTCTTATATTTACAGTCCCTGTAAGTTTTAAACACATTTATAGACTGAAACTGGAGGAGAGAGCATGGAGAGGTCACAACTTCAGCATAGAGAGGTCAGACTTTCAGCCTGGAGAGGTCAGATCTTCAGCCTGGAGAGGTCAGATCTTCAGCCTGGAGAGGTCAGATCTTCAGCCTGGAGAGGTCAGACTTTCAGCCTGGA
>NW_015150747.1:896502-897898 GCF_000732505.1 Cyprinodon variegatus
GGAGAGGTCAGATCTTCAGCCTGGAGAGGTCAGATCTTCAGCCTGGAGAGGTCAGATCTTCAGCCTGGAGAGGTCAGACTTTCAGCATGGAGAGGTCAGATCTTCAGCCTGGAGAGGTCTCCCTCTGGTTCAGTTTAATGCGTCTCCATCCTGCTCCCACCAGGGTGTTATCAGGGCTGTCAGACCTGCTGGTTTATGGTTCATTCTTTCAGGATCATTCTCTCGTGTTCTGATCCTCACCTAGTAGCCGGTGATCAGATGGTCATCAGGAATCTTCTTAGCTCCAATGATCTGATTAAAAGCTTGAAAAGCCTCTTCCTGGTGCAGCTGCTCCCAGGCTTTTGGCTGATTTCAGTTGCAGCTCTGTGGCACGATCATTACTGTAGTAACTCCTCTGCCACTATTTGAACCGCAGGGTGTGTTCCTGTTTTAGAATTTCATGCATCACTGAGCAGTGTCTTCCCAGTAAGGCGAGGTAAGCTGCTGGCTCTATTCCTGGAGTTCAGAGTGTTGTTTCTCTCTGCCTGGAGTTTTTTTTTTTTAGCAGTCTGTGATGCTCTTACCTGATCAGTGTGCTGGAAACCATCTCATTTCTCCATCTCTGCTTTCTTGGTGAAGCGGGAAAAAGCTCCCAGGGGAAGCTGTGAGCCCCAGAGTAACTGATACTCTCTGTTTAGGAAGATTTGGATGTCCTCGTTAATCGACTTTCCCCCTGAAACTACAGAAACCCGGCTCACTGTGCAGCACCTCAGCATGTACTCATTACTCGACTGTGGTTAAAAGAGCAAAAACCAGGAGCTAGTGGGATTCCCAACAGGTTTTACTGAAATGGGAGCAAAGGAAACCAGCCTAACAGAAGCAGCGTGTCATCTTTTGAGTCTCTGCTGGAATGGAGACAGCTTTTTATTGCATGCAAATCCTTTATTGGCATTTATTAGGATCAGAGTGATGGATCCCCATAGATGGCATTTCATTTAACTAAATTTAGGATAGAAAAGTGAAGAAATCTGATTAAAACATGAATACTGAGACTGTTTGTAAGGCGTTTGACACCCATTCTTGTTTTGGTTGTTGTAGACCTACTTTCTGTGGTGCTGCTCAGGCTCTCTCATTTTGAACTAAACTCTCTTTTCTATGATATCTCTAAGTTACTCTAACTGAACAGAAGCACTGTTAAGCACAACAATAGCTTTTGAACAGGTCTGTCCTGATACAGAGTTATGCCCCTGTTTTCATTTGATCAATAAAGTACCCTGGGATTACTAGTTGTGGAGTAAGCATACAGCCATATGACCATACGTAAAAATCAGTCGACAGCTCCATTGATACAGATTCTATATGGTTTTAGTTTGCCATATGAATCGACATGCTGCATAAAGTTGGCACCTGGGTTTTT
>NW_015150747.1:898920-900324 GCF_000732505.1 Cyprinodon variegatus
AACAGGAAGAAACCTCCAGCAGAACCAGGCTCAGTGTGAGCGGCCATCTGCTGAGGCCGACTGGGGTTCAAGGAGACAGAAGCAGAGATACTAAAAGCAGCTGTAAAAGGCGGCCCCGTCCAGGAAACACACAGCCAGGCAGACGGGCTCCGAGCCAGCTCCAATGTCAGAGAATGAAGAGAGCACATCCAGTTAGTCACAGTCAGAGAAACAGGACTACACTGGAAAACAGGCAGATCTCCAACATCTATAAACAAAGGTGTCTCATAATATTGAGGTCAGGATCTTAATATTATGAGATAACCTCTCTGTTTTTGTTTTGTTTTTCTGTGGTGAATGCAATGCGCTTCTGTATAAACCTGCGTATTAGATGATCAACTTTATGCTACAAACGTGGCTGACTGAGACTGAAAGGCTTTAACTCAGGCACAGCTCGACCCAAATGCAAGAAGAAGGAAACTAGGATGCCCTGATTAATCAGTGCCTCTTTCTGGGTCGGACATAAAGTTGACAGAGTGGCTTTCTATTTGCAGGTCCTTGTTTTGGGGGGTGGGTGGGCAGATGACTCAGGCTCCATCTGTCTGTTTTATTCTTGCCACCAGATGCTCTCCTTTCTTCTGATGCTCTATCAGAGGTTAATGCTGCATCAGCCTTAGAATGAAGGAAGTTTTCCCCAGTGGAGTTCTCAGGTGGACCAGCTGTTGGTCCAAACATGACGCTTATGCAGAACGGCGGATGCAGACCCAATACTGATCCTCGGGTAAAATCGGCTTCATCCTGATTTTTCAGACACGCTCTTTTAGCTGCTACAGTCCCCTCATCAAAATGGCTTTAACTAACTCATGGCGGTCCAAGGACTCATCATGTGGGCCGCACCCCTCACCCCTGCTGAGCCCGCTGCGGCGTGTTTAGGTCTCAAAGCTTCAGTCCAAATTTCTTCCTTCTACATAAGCTTTTGAGCATTTTTTGGGGGGGTAAATGAGTGACACAACTTTGTTTTTCCTGTGTTGTTTCTCCAGTATGATATTTAAAGTGTAAGTTTGTTTGATTTGTTTCAAGGTATTATGGAGGGGTTTCTCGAATCTTTTAAAAGACCCGCCCTCTCCACAAATGTGCGTGCGAGAGCATGCACAAGCCCATTTCTCCTTGTGTGTGCTGTATTTAAAAGGTACTGCTCTCGTAGCTCGTAAAAGCTTACTGTGCCTCAATGTTCGCCCTAACCCCTAAATCCCTCAATTACTATATGGAGCGAGGATTATATAGTGAGGTCAGTCAACTTACTCAGGGTTCGTACGGGTGCTGGAAATCCTTGAAAACGCTTGGATTCTGATGTTGTGTTTTCAAGGTTTGAAAAGTGCTTATATTTTGGATGAAATGCTTGTAAATGCTTGAAATTGTAACAAA
>NW_015150747.1:902237-906080 GCF_000732505.1 Cyprinodon variegatus
TGGCAACAGCAAATCCCATAATGCTTTACGAGGAGGGCTCTCCATGCAAAGCATTCTGGGATATATCTGCTTCTTCTGAGGCCTTTCTTTTCTTCTAGACACTTCTAGACCCTCAGCAATTTTTAAGCTTCACTGACTGTGTGAAACCGTAATTCACCACAGATATACGGCTGAAATATATCTGCACTCGCAGAAAAAGCTAACGGTACGAGCATGTAGGACGGCCTTACATAAACATATCACCAGAAGGACTGACAGTTGGGAGGACCACTTATTTAGATTATCTACTCGGAAATAAAAGATCATCTTCTATAACTTTTAATGTAAGATTGTTTTCTGCACCCTTTTAGATGTTCCCCTGCTCCAGCACACCTGGATCAAATAATTAGGAGATTTCCAATAGAGCCTGCAGACTGAGGAAGTTTGATTCAGGTGTTCTAGTGTGCAGAGACCTGGAGCTTCCACTCCCTGCTGCCTTTAAACTGACCATCAGCGTTTTAGTCTGGGTGTTTCCGTGGGTATGGTACGCAAAGCTAAAGCAAGATGGGACTGATTGGCAGCCTTGCTAACATGTTCTTAATTGTAGAAGAGGTAAGACCTAATATTCAGCATGCAGTAAAGTCCATGTGGTGTGCAGAACCTGGCAGACCTGAATCCCAACTTTACTCCTGACTTTGGATGCACCAGGAATTGCAGCACCAGGCCTCTGGACCCATCCGGCCAGGCTCCAATTCATTATGCCTGTGGCCGCACACAGGACCTCGAGGAGAAAGGCTGAAAGGCCCACCAGGGAGGGAGGGAGGAAGGGCAAACATGTTTGAATCTTTCTGGGTTTTATGCCGCATCCTGAACACGTTCACTCAGGATGTGGCTTTAAAGGAAATCAGCAAAAACACCAGAAAATGTAGTCGAAATCTTCTGTTTCAAGTTTAGTGGCAGCCTGACTGATTAGAATCACCACCAGACAAACAGACAATACAAAAGTACAACTAAGAAACATTTGTTTAATAATTTAGCAGCTTCACACACTTTTCTTCAGGCTCTATCAAAATAATGACAGCAACCTCCCTCAAGTCTTATCTGTTATTATTAACCTCCCTTTATGTCGGGCCTGGAGGGCCAGTTTTCCAGAGTTGATTTCCACTGATAGCAGATTAACAGACAGTCATCAGAACCAGCTGAGCTGAAGCTGCAGATCTTTGAAACCTCCAGAACCTCGGAGCCACGAGGGCCGACTGGGAAGGCCTGCTTTAAGTGCAACATTTCCTGATCGATGGGCGTAGGACGGGGCAACATGAAAGCAAAAAACAATAGCTTGATATTTTTAAGCTGGACGACAATATTCAGTATTTATCTCAATGTTTCTCTTTTCATTAGGCGATTATAAAAAGACCAAATAAACCAAATGTCACACAGGGTTATGAGAAATGATTAAAAATAGCCTACTGGAATATTTCATTTAAAATTTTTATAATTTCATCTCTTTTGAAAAATTAATTTATTTTTAAAATCTCTACATTTTGTCCAGACCTAAGTGGACTAATGCAAAACTATATGATAGAGACAGAGAGAACAGGAACCTAAAACAGGTGAAGAAGAAATGAGACTAAAGCTGGAAAGGTTTCTGCAACGTTTGGGCGTCTCTGCTGAGGCTGCTGCCCCCCCGACCCTGTCCTGGATGAAACGGTCATTTATTTTATTGCAGCATGTAATTCCTATGTAATCACACAGAGAAGAAAGAAGATTCTTTTGTTTTTGTAGTTCTAAGCTTAAAGAAAGAACAGGAAGAGGTTTTAACATGGACCTTCAAAATAAAGCTCTTAGATACTCTTTTACATTAGAAACTATCTCTGTGATAAACTGGATAATTTCTTCCAGTCGTTCCAAAGCTAACAGTGAACTAAGACTGTCTTTATTCTCACTGTGTGAACAGCATTATTAGGAAACAGCTAAACTAAAAGGTCTGGCATCTCAGCAGGTGTTTTCCATGCCTCCACATTGTGCCATGTTGTCTTCTATAAGCAGGTTAGGTTCCTTTTGAATTGCTTGCTTCATGCTGTGATCCTGTTGTATAACTGGTTCTTGTTGCAGTTTATAACAGCAGAAAATAATGCACCCCCCCCCAGTCCCCATGCTGCTGCAGTAGGGATCTAAATTTGAATACGGTGGACTGAGTTCAGGCGATTTTACTGTCCTGTTGTTGGAATCCATATGAACAGTTAAGCTGTTTATCCCTGCTGATCCTGGCTGTGCATACCTCCTTAAAATAGGCTCTAAAAGCAATGCATTACACATCACAACGAAACAAAGCAGAGAAGGTGCTGCGGTCTGATGATCTGACATGCATGACCTACTGCTGCATAGAACGGACGCTAAACTGGAGCTCAGACGGATCTTTTTATTCAGAACATGTTGGTATTAGACTGATGCTCCAGCAGGTTTGCTGCTGTTTGACCCTCACTGAGTATAGTTTTAATTAGTGATACAAGTCAAGTGTATAATATGGCCGAAAATGTAGCAACTAATTCAGTGTGGAGCAACAGAAGGACCATCACAATAAGCTGCAACAGCAGATAACTTCTTTTTTCCTTCCACTGCAGCTCATTTGCTGACACATTTCCTGTCTCAGTTTCCTTTGCAGCATCTTTGTTGCTCCAGAAAGGTTTACTGGTTTTAAAAGGTGACTCTTATTTTTCTTTATAATAATTTTCCTAATTTGCCTTTAGGTATTTTTTTAATAAGGCTTTAAGTCATTAAAAACTGTTGGAATAAAAAGAAAATTTCATCTTTGAGATACTTTTGATATTCAACTCCAGTTCAAGTCTTATCTGTTATTATTATTATTTTTTTTATCTGCCAATTATTAACCTGACATTTTCATATTGTTCTAAGGATAACAAACATATAACAAAAAGCATTTAAATATTGAGAAAAAACTAGCTAAGATTTTCAATTGGTACATTCTGCTTTTGAGCAGATCTGCTGTAAATATTATTTTGGTAAACATCTCTATCTCCATCATGTCTGATTTTTAGATGCAGTGTAACGATGAAGTGCGGTTGTCAGAGGTTATTCATTATAATCTGTATAAGCAGCTGAACTAAAAGGAGAAAACTGATCTGTGGAAGTATGTTCCTTCTTTCACATCCAACCCTTTTCCAATCTTTAAAGCATCATTCCAAGCTTGGTTCAATGAGAGGCAAATATTCTAGTTTGAAGGTGAAAATCAGAACCGACAGTTTGAATTCTCTGGGCTCCCTGAGCTTCAGCAGAGGGAAACTTTCCTGCTGGCTGAAAGTAGACAGAAGAACCTGTGTTATAATGTATAAAGTACACATATAGAGATGAAACAGTTGAAGTAAATGTGAGGTAAATCAAAACGTTCAGCAACATGATCACAATCCAGACATGACATCATCACACTATAAGAAATATCAAACTGAAACATTGATTTGATAAAAACTGGAATCCGGATGCAAATTCACTCCTCTATGTCATGATTCAGTGTCTGAGAATTAAAGTTTTTCTTGAAGTCAAATCTCCTTATAAATTCACGTGGAGTAATTAGAATGTGATGAAATTAATTAACAATAGAAAGTCAAAGAGAAAAATAAAACATGGTTCTGTAAAATAATATTTATTAAATGATTTGCTTGATCAAAAATGAATGACCGCTTAATTTAATTCAATACAGTTTATTTCTATAGCGCCAATTCACAACACATGTTATCTCAAGGCGCTTTACAGTTCACCAGATCATCCAGTCAAGTTGATTTAAAGTTTTCTATCTAAGGAAAACCAGCTGATTGCATCGAATGCAATCCCTCACACTAAGCATGCTTG
>NW_015150747.1:909041-911844 GCF_000732505.1 Cyprinodon variegatus
CTACATGCCTAAATGCACTGAGTTGCCGCCATGTGATTGGCTGCTTAGAAATTAAGTGTTACCGAGCAGTTGGACAGGGGTACCTAATAAAGTGGCCGGTGAGTGTATCTTCCAATTCATCAGATTTCCTCCGAAGTTTCTTTAAGGCCTGTTGGATTTCATTCTGGTTGATGGTTACCTGTTCATGTCTTCTCAGGTTCTGATCCAGTCCAAAAATGTGACAGTTTGAAGACACTTTCATGTCACTTTTGAGGCTGAGCATCATAATGATGGAAAAGCTACAGATCATCACCAGTTACCTCCTGGAGGACCTTTTAACTCTTTACTTACCGCAGAGTTGTTTATTACCAGGATTTTTGGAAGCTCTCAGTATTTCTTCTTCTGACGTCCCAAACAATCTGGAGTCAGCAGTAGGGGTGTAAATCACATCCATTATGGCGATTCGATTATTTTCGATACTCAAGAATACACCACGATTCATTTCAATTAATTGGTTCATTTTTTTTTAACCTTACAGGCTAGACAATGTTTCAAATTTGAAATAAATCAATGAAAGCTGTAATATCGTTATGCATTTTGTTTTTTGAGAGACAAAAGCAAATAACAGAAGTAGAAAAATTGTCCTCCACCTACTCCTATTAAAACCTCCTTCACTAAAAAATAGTAACACCCCTGCATCATAGATTCTGAAAGGCCTTGCATTAAAAAATACTGCACAAAATCAGTGCAATGCAATACCTCGGCTGCAGACGTCTCCGCCCCCTAAGCAGACGCTCCGCTGCACCTCTCCCTAATTGTAACTGACCACAAACAGTGCCGCAGACAGGAGGCCGGCTTGTTTTGTTTTTATGACCGAAATTGCAGAAAACAACTCAGCTCTTTTAGCGTTTGACCCACTAGAAGAGCGAGGTGCCTGCGGACACTGGGACCCTTTTTCCACCTGGATCTCCGCTCTTTTTGGCCCTCATGTCCCTCCGTCGTTGAACTAAACTCGCCCCCACTTCCTCTCTGCCTGCGCCTTATCTAGACCCACAGCGTGTAGCACAGACCACGCTTCAATATTGAGCATAAATTAAAAATGTCTGCATCAAGCTCACTGCAACACACTGCTGTAAGAGTATAACCAGGAAGCGAGGTAGGAGGGCAAAAAAAGGTTTAGCGCCACCGCAGCACGGGAGGGAGAATTACGCCCAGGAGCAAATGGATAAAAATAGACCGCAGGAAAAAAAAACATGAATCGATTCTCTTGCGGACGTGTCAATGCATCGGATCGTCGGCTGTTCGATCGATTCATCGATACAAAACGATTATTATTTACACCCCTAGTCAGCAGGGATGGGGACTTTGTGGCAGTCTTCTGCCGTCTATCCCTGTACCTCCTGCTCAGTCTCCTCCTCTCCATGTGCTGTCGAGCAAGCTCTGTACTGGTGGGCTAAACATACAAACCTTTACTCTGTCTTAANGAGAAGCTGCTCCTGAAGCCATGTTCTCCAACTCTGTGAAAAGTTTTAATCATGACATAATTTGAGTAATTTGAGAATAATGGTCTGATGATGATGATGGTGGTCAGATGACGGTCTTCAAGCAGAATTCTATCATTTTTTTTGATGTAGTTGTAGTTGTAAAATAATATATAAAATAAAAAATATTTGATATTACTTCAACACTTATTTTAAATCATGCCTGGATGCATCATTTCATGATAACGTACGTCATTTATTGATTGTTAATAAAATGAATTACAAGATGAGAAGCCAGAGACATGCAAAAGTGGAGCCAGACGTTTGTCTGCATGTCTGAGAGGAAAAACATAGATGTAGAGCTGCTGGAGCCAGATGAGCTAAAATAAATGCTAAATACATGCAGGGATGACAGTTTTTAACCAGGCAGAGATGCTACTGTTTGTTGATGAAGGTTTCTGTTGGATTTAAGCCACAGAAAAGAAAATGAAATATGAAACTGATTAATCAAACCTCTGAACCAATGAGGAAGAAAGAGAAACTGGTGGTTTGAACCAGTCTGGGTTAGAAACAGGCAGAAGCCGCTGGTGATGGTCTCTCAGACGTGTCACTGTGTGTCTGAGGTTTATCTTTAGCATCACACATCACAGCTGGAACGTGGCTGGTGGGGAGCAGACTGACAGGTTGTTGGGAAAACGTCGAGCAGCTGATGTTCAGTGGTTTCATTCATCCCTGATTTAAAATGGGAAGATGGAAAAGAGCAGGAGCTCATGATGGAAGATACGTCCACAGGATGATGGCTGACTGGAAACCAGTGAGCTGCTTACTGGCAGCAACAGGTAGATAATCCATTGTGAGCTGTAAAACCCGTCTGCAGAGATTAAAAACTGGGGATGAAGTTCACACCCAGACTGGGAACCAGTTCTCCCTGTTATAGCCAGTGGAAATCAGGCCTAGATTGAAAATCACAGTGTTTTTTTTACAGATCAGCTCACACTTTGCTCAACAGTAGCAGTGATGGTTCTGGTCTAGTGGTTTCCTGATGTTCTAGTGGTTTTCCTGTCCAACTTTCCGCACCAACCTTAGTCTGATCTACAGCAGACGCTTGTAAAACAAAGACCAATTAAAAACTCATGAAAGCAGATTCAAGATCAATGATGATGATGATGATAACTTTCTCTGCATGTTGGGCTGCAGTTTGGCTCCACCTCACAGAGCGGCACATCCAAGCAGTCTTTTCAATTGAATGATTCAAAGTTTTCAATCAAAGGAAAACCAGTTGATTGCATTAACTCATTGACTCCAATACAATCCCTCACACTAAGCATGCTTGTAGCGACAGT
>NW_015150747.1:912842-917531 GCF_000732505.1 Cyprinodon variegatus
GGCCATTTAATGCTTTATATGTGAGAAGGAGGATTTTAAATTCTATTCTGGATTTAACAGGAAGCCAATGAGGAGAAGTTTTCAGACAAACTAAAGCACATTTTTGCCTGGAAAGAATGAGACCATCCTCATTAATACTAGTCCACCACTAGTGAAGGATCCCCTGGGTTATTTAAAGCTGCATTTTATTTTCTTCCATTGATCTAAGTAACGTCATCAACAAAGGATGGTTTGTTTGCAGCATTATGCATTCAATCTAAAGGAGCGGGGGCAGCTGCAGGCTGACATTTATCACCTCTTTGGGTGGAAAATATGAAGGCAGAAATAGTAAAAAAAAAAATAAAAGCTGCTTCACTGAATCTTCAAACCAAAGGAGAGCAATGGCTGGACCTGATACTAATGTCATAAAAGCTTTACAAGCTGTAGAGATGAACTTCAGCTTTTCTGTCAGGTGTTTGGTTCGCTCCATCAAAAACATCCAGTAATGTAAACCTGCAGGATGTTCTGTCCTCTTGGTTCATCTGATAACAAGACAGGAAAGTGTCTGAACAGGAGGCATCTGCCTCTTTTATCCCAGCATTGATTAGTCGGGTCAAGGTTGGAGACTCTGTGGTTCGTGTTGCTGTAACAACACAGCTTCACTTTGCTGGCTGCCATGGCGATGCAGCAATAATAGGGGGATGGATATAAAAGTTTTCTATCTGATGGGTGGCTGGCTGTGCTGGGAGCGGAGGGCAGACTGCTACATGCAGCAGAAGGCTTCAATCCATCAGCTATATTAGCAGCGTGAACACATTTTAGCGTTTTATAACCTTATATCCTACCTGTTATTATCTAAAGAAACAATCCTGCAGGTTGTGTTAATTCTGCAGATTAATCATCTCTGCTAATCCATTCAAGTCGATGTTTATGAAAAAGGAAAGCATTAAGTGCTCCTATGTGTGGCAGGCATTCCCCTCAGCATGCATTTAAAAGCAATAAATACAACCTTAAATATGCTTTTCAGTTTTTGACTTCCATTCTAAACAGTTTTATTTAGCTGAAAAAATGTTTGTCTACTTTGACACATTTGTGAATTTCTCTTCTCTGTCCACCTACTAATCCCGGGTCCTGGAAAAATGAATGTTGATTTTAAAAAAATGAATGTAAACATGCAGCTCTGGCTGTAAAAGTCTGCCTCACTGGGAGAATATTCCTGAGAAGTCGATCCTGTTGGGAGCTCCCCAGCAGCTCACAGGTAGTTGGATCTTGCCTGCCTAAAAAGGTTCTACAGTAAAAACTTATTATTTGTAAAAACTTATTAATTAACTCTATTACTTTATTCATCACTTACGTGAAAGAGTAATGAGTTACTGTTAAAATTAACATTTAGTTACTTTTTAAATAAACATTTCAGGCAATAATGTCCTTAAAACTTAAGCTTTGTGTTGTTGTTTTTCCGTTAAACTATTTGCAATGCTGTTGTGTTTCCTGTTACAAATATCATCCAGATTGACAGTAAATCTAAATGTTGTGTTGTTAGGGTGTAGCTGAAGGTTCCTGCTCTGACAGAATTACAGCAGCCTGTCATTCTGACTCTCTTTTCCACCTTTGTTAAGTCAGTATAAATTTGTTACATTTGCTGCACTGGCAATGTTCATATCCCAAATAATATTATAGAATATTTCAGGAGTTAATGAATTGTACCCAGGTGTCCCCAGGCGGTCTCCTGTCCAAGGGCTGCTCAGTGGTTCAGTGGGTAGCACTGCTGCCTTGCAGCAAGAAGATTCTGGGTTCAATTCCTGGCCTGGGGTCTTTCTGCATGGAGTTTGCATGTTCTCCCTGAGCATGCGTGGGTTCTCTCCGGGTACTCCGGCTTCCTCCCACAGTCCAAAAATGACTGTTAGGTTAATTGGCTTCTCTAAATTCTCCTTAGGTGAGTGTGTGAATGGTTGTTTGTCTCTGTGTTGCACTGCGATGGACTGGTGGACCCCGCCTCTCGCCCGTAGACAGCTGGAGATAGGCACCAGCAGCCCTTGTGACCCTGCTTGGGATAAACGTGATGGAAAATGGATGGATGAATTGTACCTGAGATTTCCTGGACTTGCATTAAATTAATATTTCTTTTCCTGATCATCTTTTTAACCACATTCTATAGTTATGCTTTGGATCAGCTGATCCAAAATGCTGCAGCCAGAGTTCTGGTGAAAATTAAAAATAGAGATCATATCTCTCCTATTCTGGCTTCTCTTCATCGGCTTCCTGTTAAATCCAGAATAGAATTTAAAATCCTCCTTCTCACATAGAAATCAGAGATCTATTGTTCCTTATGTTCCTAACAGAGCACTTCGCTCTCAATCTGCAGGTTTACTAGTGATTCCTAGAATTTCTAAAAGTAGAATGGGAGGCAGATCTTTTAGTTATCAGGCTCCTCTCCTGTGGAACCAACTACCAGTTTTAGTCCGTGAGGCAGACACCCTGTCTACTTTTAAGGCTAGGCTTAAAACTTTCCTTTTTGATAAAGCTGATAGTTAGGGTGGCTCAGGTTATCCTGAGCTATCTCTATAGTTATGCTGCTATAGGCTTAGACTGCTGGAAGTTTTTTCCTGATCAAAGGGAGTTTTTCCTCTCCACTGTCGCTACAAGCATGCTTAGTGTGAGGGATTGCATTCGAGTCAATGAGTCGATGCAATCAACTGGTTTTCTTTAGATAGAAAACTTTGAATCAATCTGACTGTATGGTCTGGTGAACGGTAAAGTGCCTTGAAGTGACATGTGTTGTGAATTGGTGCTGTATAGAAAAAATGAATTTAATGGAATTGAAAACAGTTCTGAAGAACTTTGAGGTTTGGTTGATTTTGGCTCCCCCAGTGGAAAGAAGCTGTATTATAAGGAAGACAGCATTTTCCATGAGGAGTGGCACATTACGTGTTAAAATCTCAGGGCGCCTTCAGTTGGATTGAACTACTTTTCTGTTTCCAGGGGCTGTAAAAGATGATGATTGAAAATAAGAAACATTTAACTTTGGTTTGTACCGTATTCCTATACTCGTGTGCCTCAGAATAAGAAAGGAGGAAGCGAGGTTTCCTTAATCCCTTCCACCCAGTCTATCTGGCTTTCCTTGGGTTAACAAAGTCCTCTCTGATGCACATTGTTTCAGCTCCCTTGCTGCTACTCCACAGTAAAAGTGGGAATCACCATGGTAACCACATTTTCTAAGAGTGACAATCTTGGATTACTCTGCAGCTTCTCTCTGATGTTTATCCCTCATGGATGCCCCACAGACCCTGTAAGGTCTCAACCGTCATTTTATCTGGTCACAGTTTAGGGGTTTGAGAAGCATGTGAAAAAGGCCCTTCAGAGTCCAGTAAACGGGATACACAATTTCAATTAGAATTTTCCAAATTATACCATCTTTAGCATTAATCCCACTATAGATTTTTTAAAGATGGTCCCAAAGCAGATGAGAGTCACGGTGTGTTAGACAGACAAGAAACAAAATGTTATTTTTCTTTAATCAGGCTTGTTCTTCAGCAGCTTAACCCTCAAAGCTTCAGGGTGGATCTGTGGCTTCTTATCCAGCCTCTTGAATAACCTCAGTCTGCTTCTGCTGGGTTGGAGCAGCTTTTGACTGCAGAGCTGCTCCACTTTTACTAACATCTATTCAACAAGGATTGAAAACGTACGTTGGATCCTGCATATCAATGCACTGGAGACTAGTCTACTTTCAAAGTCACTGAAATCTTCTTTCTTCCTCTTTCTTAGGCTCAGTTTGAGCTCCAACAAGTGTTCACCTCTGCATCTAGTCTGAAGCAGAGTTCCTGCCATGTGATTGGCTGTATCTGTTAATAAGCATTTGAAATGGTAACTAATAAAGACAGTCTGATTGTCTTTCATTGGACTCGGTGGACAGATTTAGTTTTCACTTCTTCAAAGTGGATTAGTCCTGGTTTTAAAAAAGGCGAATTTCCAACATGCGGTCGAGTGCTAAATTAAGCATCATCCATTTACAGTGAGAATTTACCACAAGATTTAAAGCTTTGCTAAATATGAATAGTTTGCATTCAGTTCCTTCCTCAGCTTGTCATATTGATGGAGTTTAACTTGAGTTTTTTTTAGCCTGAACAGATATTCTACATTCAGCAGCAAGAGAGCTGAATTAGTACAAAGCGTTCTGTAGGCATCTAAACAGGAGGAACTTCTCTCCCAACCTGATAACAAATCAGCAGGATCTCAGGAATATCTCCTCAGATGGATTTCCAAGAAGTGGCAGCTCTTTGGAGGTTTGGTTTTCCACTAGGGCTCTTCCAGTCTGTACGCCACCAGTCTACATTCCCAGTTCAGCACTGGGACACTTTAAAGAATGTTTTTCTTTTTAGCCTGGTTGATGATTTTCTTTATTCGCTGGTATAGTATGACATCATGAGATACTATTCCTCTGTCGTTGCTGCAATGTTTCACTAGCTTCAATTGCTGTAGCAGTATTCAGTATACATGGTGGAACAGTTTACCTTCTGCAGCATGTTTTTCTGCACCACTGCAATTAGGGGTGGGTATTGGCAAAGAAGTCATGATTCGATTCGAATCACGATTCACATGCCACGATGCGATTCTATCACGATGCATCATGATACTTGAAATATTGCGATATTTTCACTGAACACTGTAAGAAAAAGATCCAGCCCTTACCAGTGGCTGACTGGCTGAGTA
>NW_015150747.1:918005-920842 GCF_000732505.1 Cyprinodon variegatus
CATGTATTTTATTTGTTCTTTTTTTTTTTATAATCGATTCTTGCCATCAAGAATCGATGCAGTAGATCACAAAAATTAGAATCGCGATGCATCGTCATGACGATTATTTTTCACACCCTTAACTGCAATGCAAATATTCCCAGTAGTTTGCCTGTGTGGATGACCAGGCTGTTGTAATCCACTGTCTCTAAAGGGAATTTAATGAAAAATAATTTATCAACAGATTGTTTTATGAGGTTTAAGTGAGGATTATTAGTTTAAGCTGGAAGAAAAACCCAAAAGTAATTGCTGTAACTGCACCATCAATAACTGCAAGGATGCAATAGTTAATAAGATTCTAATAAAGTTAAAAAAAACTATTTGCTGGCCTTTGTTTCCAAGTTTGAAGACGTTTCGCTTCCCATCCAGGGAATTCAAAATGTCAGGAATAGCGTAGAGTTTGAAGCTTTATAGAGTAACCCAAAACAAAGCCTTGTTCTGGCTTAGAAAACATGCAAATCGGACCAGAAGAACAGGTCCACCCCTTAGGAATGAGGAGTCCCTTGGGTTCTTTATTAGCCTGCAAAACCCAATACTGGTCTATGCCTCTGAAAGGGGTCATTAGAGGCATTGTTAGTAGGATATTCCACACTAAGTACCCACGCAGGAAAATCCTGTATTCCAAACAGCTTTGCTGCCCTTGATGGAAACACTTGAGGCCAGGAAGATTGTTGCGGGTTACTGTGGTGAAAAGAGAGATAAGAGTTGGAAAATATATCAATCAATGGTAAAGCAATGAACTGTTATCCTGATAGTTTGCAGCCCTGGTGAGAGGGCGACCTTACTTTACACTAGAGATACGGGATTAAACTGGATGTAAGCAACATTCTCTTTTTTTCCTCTCTGTTTTTGTTTCTGCAGGTTTTCTGGGCTCTCTGAGGATCCTGACCTCCCTGTGTGCCTCCGGGATCTTAAAGAAGAGGCAGAGCTAATCCTGTCCCTGTAGAGGTGACTTAGAAAGGGTCAACAGCTGGCATAAAGTGGACACTACTCTCAGATTAGATTCACCTGAAGCTCAGCGGCCAATCGGCAGCCTCGCCTCTGAGCGAGCGTGGCCACCACACACAGCTGGAGAAAACAATTAAATTAGTGCACTGAACAAAGCTTAGCACACATAAAGCACAAACACGCTGTGCTGCTGTCGGCTAAAGGACAGATGCTGCCCCCTCCCTGCCGCTCATCATCCTCTCAAATCCAGCTGGAGGGAAGATGAGATTTGGGCCGTTTGTTTGTAACTGAAGAATCAGACCCGTCCATCTGATACACGCCTGTAGTCAGCATGATTGATTCTTATCTCTGTGCTCTTTAGCCCCGCCCTCCACCCCCATGGAGACACACATGAAGTAAAAAGACTTTGCAGAAAAGAATCTGAAGTTGGGAAGCGATTGGAAGTAAAGGATAGCCCCGTAGATGGTCTCAGCGCAGAGGAGGGGTGGATGTAGACAGCATGGACTGAAGGGGGGGTCAAAAACCAAACGAGGAGACGCTGAAGGAAGAGGAAGGACCTCCTCCCCTCTGCTGCGCCTCCCTCTCTCCTCTGCTCTAACAGCTTTCCTTGGCTTCAGTGCTTCAGTGCAGAGAGGAGACGGCAGCAAAGCGAGGAGCCGATGAAACCAGGACAGAGCCTCTGCATTCTCACGCTGCTTCTAATCCTGAATCGGACCCAGGAAGGGGGGGAGTTTTAAAGTGAAATAAAGCGCAGAGGAGAGCATATGGAAGGACTTTGGATGCAGTCGGGTTTCAGCTGCGTGTGATTCAGCGAGGCGGGGGTGGGAAGGAGCATCTCTCCATCCATCTTCGGCCCCCGTCTGCTCCTCTCCGTCTCCAAACGTCCTCAGCCGTCGGACCGGGTACGGTGGCAGGCCCAGGGGTGGGGGCATGGCCGTGGGGGGGCCGCATCCCGTCCTCCACGCTCCACCGCGACAGAGGCTTTGGCTGGAGGTCCTGGATCTGGGGGCCCCCCAGAGCAGCCCCCAGACTCTCAGACGTCCGCCCCTGGATGAGCGGAGGGGTGGCGGGGGGAGGTATAGTTGGGGGGGGCGCAGGGGACAGAGGGGGAAAAGTGAGATGTTCCCGCAGACTTTGGCTTCTCCTGGGAACGCTGGCCCTCGTCTTCCTCACCTCGCTCTTCTTGTCCGTGTCGTTGCGTGGGGGCGTCGGCTTTAACTACCTGGAGGCGCCCGGGTGGGAGGAGTCCAGGCGGGTGAAGCTGGTGCCCAGCTACGTGGGTGCCCACCGGCTGCACCCCCCAGAAGCGCCCCTGCAGAGAACATGTGCCTGCCCTCGCTGCGTCGGAGACCCCGGAGTCTCTGACTGGTTCGATGACAACTATGACCCGGATATTTCTCCAGTCTGGACCAGAGACAACATCCAGCTGCCCCCAGATGTCTACTACTGGTGGGTGGTGAGTAACTGCAGCTTTTCTTTATGCAGAAGTTTCATCTGAAAGCCCAGTAGGAAAGTTCAACCTAATAATAAAGAAGAATGTGTGACTTAGAGCTTCTCTGAGTAATTGAAGTTTTCTTCTGACTAGGGATTTTCCTCCAGAGAATTTATTGCCATATTGATGATAACTGTAAAATTGTCTCTACTTTGTAAATCGCTTTGGGTAAAAGCGTCTGCTAAATGCATAAACAGTAAAAGTTTTCATGCTGGGAATAATGAATTCTGCAGAAGCTTGATCCTCCTCACTAACCGGCTCTGTCCCTGAGATATCCGTCCCTTTTATTAGGGATGTAACAACAGTGTCAATAACAACAACAACAAAAAAGATTGGATCCAATTTTTAGGACAGTAAA
>NW_015150747.1:921662-925578 GCF_000732505.1 Cyprinodon variegatus
GGCCAGAAAAAAAACACGTTATTAAGCCGTTACTCCCCGCTTCTCATAGTGCATATTTCTGCTCTGAGAAGGTTGCAAGTACCTGGTTAGAACCACACAGCCTGTACTCTGGGTTCCTGAGCAAGACCCTTAACCCCACACTAATCCAGGGTGCCGCACAGTGGCGGCCCACTGCTCCCCAAGAGGATGGGTTAAATGCAGATGTAAATTTCTACAGTGTGAGATCAATAAAGTTAAATTACGATGTTGTGATTGATATTAATATAGAGAAATGAAAATGGGTCAAAAACTCTGCCTTGTGGAACACCCCTTTGGACTTATTGCAAGATAAACTGCCTGAGTTTTGCCTAATTTAGCGTGAGGAGTGAGTGGAGGTGAATCCAGACATTGGGTCAGGGTGGGGTTGAGAAAAAAGGTTAACTTTCCAGGTTTTATGATTGATATTTTATCTTTGAAGTCCACTCTTGTTATTTTATCTTTTTCAATCTTTTTATTGTACCGTTTGAGGTCCGTACACGTCAAGTCCTTTACAAAAAGTATTTATCATTATTATGATTGTCAGTACATTTTACAGAAATACATATTATTTGTGTTGGAGCAATGGAAGAGGAGCATTGATCTGAACCCATGGCCCCCCTTTTAAATCACCCTCTGCTGAGGGTGTAGAGCTGATCCACTGTTCAATGGATGGGACTAAAACTGCACCAGTCCTCCCAAAGCAATGGTTCAACAACCTGCTGGATTCTCCAGCTCAGGCTTCATCAGGGAGGCTTAAAGGCTGATTTATACTCAGAAACCAGGTCGTCCGCCCCTTCCAGACACTCTGTGGCACCTCTCAAAAATTGTAGGTGACCGCAGACAGGAGGGAGGCCTCTGATTGGTCAACTCTACATCTGCTCTACTCTATGCATATTTCCTGTCTGGTACTTTACAGGCTTGTTTTTTTTTTTGTATGACCGCCATTGTGGAAAACAACTCGTGAAGATGGACCAGCTAGAAGAGCGAGATGAGCGAGAATGTTGGGACCCATGGATCCCCGCTCTTTTTCACCCTCATGTCCCTTGGTTGTCACACAAACTTGTCCCGAATTCCTCACTGCCTGGGCCGCATGTAGAACCACAGCTAGTTTGTGATTGTCCCTTTTGCTTTGTGGCGTGGAATAACAGCGCAGACCACGCTTTAATATTGGGCATAAGTAAAAAAATATCTGCAAAAAGCTCACTGCAACGGGAGTATAACCAGCCCTTAAGGGCTTGTTGCAGGTATGATGCAGATATTTTTGATTAATGCCCAATTTTGAAGTGTGGTCTGCGCTATGTTGTTCCACGCCACAATGCAAGAGGGACAATCATGATCTAGCTAGGATTGTGGGTGTCCATGTGTCGGTTTGACGAGCTTGTTCGCCGCCAACCCCTCATCCTACGCCAGACGACACACAGTTCACCTGTGAGTGTTTCTGAAAGACTATCCGTGGCGCTGCGAGTTTTGGCTTCGGGTGCAAACCAACAGACCGTCGCACAGAGCTACAAACTAGTGCCCTGTACGGTGTCTGGGATAGTGTCCGAGGTGTGTCAGGCGTTGTGGACGGCACTACAGCCAGAGTTGATGCCATTAGGTACCAAATAGGAAATATACATAGTGTAAAGTGGATGTAGAATTGACCAATCCTCCTTTCTCTCCTCCCTGCGACCCTATCTGCGGCACTGTCTGCAGTCACCTACAATTTTGGCGAGGTGCACCACAGTGTCTGCGTTAACTGCGACACACATGCAGACGACCTGGTTTCTGAGTATAAACCAGGCTTTAGAAATATGATCCACCTGTAGCTGGAACATAGGGGTGTAAATCACATCCATCATGGCGATTCGATTCAGTATCGATTTCATGACCCAACGGTGCAATTATTTTCGATACTCAAGAATACACCACGATATGATTATATTCGATTAATTGGTTGTCTTTTTTTTTTCAACACCTTACAGGCTAGAAAATGAAATTTGAAATAAATCAATGAAAGCTGTAATATCGTTATGCGTTTTTCTTTAGAAACAACAGCAAATAACAGAAGTAGAAAAGTTGTACTCCACCTATTTAAAACCTCCTTCACTGAAAAATAATAATACCCCTGCGTTATAGATTCTGAAAGGCTTTGCTTCAAAAAATCCTGCACAAAATCAGTGCAATGAGTGCAATACAATACCTCGGCTCCAGACGTCCCCGCCCCCTCCACAGATGCTCCTCTGACCGCAGACAATGACGCAGACAGGAGGCCAACTTGTTTTGTTTTAATGACCGAAATTGTGGAAAACAACTCCTGAACTTTGACCTGCTGGAAGAGCCAGGTGCACGAGAACGCTGGGATCCTTTTCCACCTGGAACTCCGCTCTTTTTGGCCCTCATGTCGCTCCGTCGTCGGACTAAACTCACCCCCACTTCCTCTCCGCCTCGGCCGTATCTGGACCCACAGCGTGTAGCGCAGAACACGCTTCAATACTGAGCATAATTTAAAAATGTCTGCATCAAGCTCACTGCAACACACTGCTGTAAAAGTATAACCAGGAAGCGAGGTAGGAGGGCAAAATAGGTTTAGCGCCACCGCAACACAGGAGGGAGAATTACGCCCAGGAGTAAAATGGATAAAAATAGACTGGAGGAGGAAAAAAACATGAATCGATTCTCTTGCGGACGTATCGATGCATCGGATCGTCGGCTGTTGGATCGATGCATCGATATAAAACGATTATTATTTACACCCCTACCCTCTCCTCACCCCAGTCTCTGCTACATGCCTGACTACTGTGCTTTGTCCGACCTGTTACCTAGAGCTTGTTTACCTTGGAAGACTATAGGAGAGGAATTAAAGGCCCCAACAGTGTCTTTGGAATCATCCAGGCACTGAAACCCCTCCACCACATCAAGGTTCAAGGAGGGGACATCTCAGTCTATGGCCTTAGAAGAGCTCTAAGCAGAGAACAAGTCTTCAGATAATCATAATTATATTTAGGAGCCTGACCATTGATTGCTCATAATGTTAAAATGGGTCTAAAGATGCACAGGTAACCAGAACAGGGAGGTAAGAACTGGGCTCAGTGAAATAAATCCATAAATCCATAATCCATTTGATTGAAATTACTTAAAAACAATATTTCACATTAAAAACAGCTTCCAGATATAAAAACAGATGGCAAAATAGGCGCAATAGTAAGAAATGTAAGAATGCAGAAGATGTAATAAATGATATGAGTTAATCTGTGTTACAGTAAGTTCACCTATAATCCAGCACAGACACTGCAGGCGCAGGAAGCCGCATGCCTGAGTCTGTCTAAAGATAACAAAATCTTCTTAGCTGCTCCACTAAAGGTCACTGATTAACAGCTTTCATCACATTTGTTTGTTTGCCACCAGCTGAGCTCTGCCCATAATCCCACATAAAACTATTACAGACTAAACATGCAACACAGAACATGGAAAACCTGGGAGCCTTTAAAATGCAGTTAGCTGGACTCTCAGCGCTTCAAAGTCATTATGTGGAGCTCAAAAGATCAAGTCTGGGCTTTACATCCACGCTTGACATGCAAGCACGGGTCACAGCCACTCTGTTGTTTCAGATACTCTCATATTTTCACTAAAAGGGGAATCCATACTTTCTCCAGAGTTCCTTGACAGAAAGAGATTGAACCACACACCCAAACACATGCTATGCACCTGCAACAGTCTGGTTTCTAAATTGTTTAAGGAAACAAGAAAACCGGAGAACCCAGGCATGCAGCCAAGAACATGCAGGATCTCAGTTAGCACCTTCTTGTTGGAGAGCCAATCTACAATTCAGAAGTCTAATGAAGGTTCTAAGATGTGATGAAGATTTTTATTAGCAGTTACAGTACACGGCTCTATGTTAACCATCGCCCGATCGCCC
>NW_015150747.1:926358-930864 GCF_000732505.1 Cyprinodon variegatus
ATCAGACTCATTCTGACTAGAATTGAGTCGGACTACGTCAGGCTAGTGATTCAGCTCTTGGGGAGAGAATTCTGCAGAGCAACAGCTGGATGATGAATTTCATCTATACTATAATACACGCTAGATTAAAAATGATCAGTCAGGGATTAGGATAATAATAATAATTGTATGCGCACAGTGTAAATATTTCTATCATATGGCAGTCTTCTGTACAGTGATGCAGGTCATACATTAAAAAATGTTCATCAAATGTTTTTCTATTAGACATTGGAGTGGTGCATTTAAATGTTATAGAGCTAAACATGTTAAAATAGTGAGTAGTAGTACAGTAAGTTTTTAACCTGTCAAGTTTTTTTTTTAGATTTTTAACATTGCAATTTATATT
Organism: Cyprinodon variegatus; assembly: GCF_000732505.1. Lineage (NCBI taxonomy): Eukaryota > Metazoa > Chordata > Actinopteri > Cyprinodontiformes > Cyprinodontidae > Cyprinodon > Cyprinodon variegatus. The sequence continues at coordinate 926,744 of NW_015150747.1, forward strand.
TTTCCAAGCACACAACAGTTTAAAGCAAAGTTTAGTTTGAAAAGAATGTGTAGGAAGGATTGAAAAGCATGTTAACACGGTAATGTAGGCTTGAGTTCATTATCTGACGCATGTATATACACACCAGGAACCTGGAAACTTACTGAATTACAAAAATACATTTAAAAACAAACATTTTTCATTGATATATATATATATAAAAAATGAATATTAGGAACAATATTTATCAAACATTATACTGGGCGAGTAAAAATAGTCTCTGGGCAAATGAAATGTGAAAGTCACTTGCCCTTTGGGCAACTGGTAAAAATCCTTAACGTCAACCCCTGCAGTAGGGGTGTACTTACTTTGTCAGCAGCAAAAAAAACAACAATGTTTATAATTAATAATGTAAAACAGTTCAGAAATGAATAAAAATAAAAATTAAGCTTTTCCCTTAACATTAGAATAATAAAGTAGCACTGATTTCAGTGTCACTAATAACTCTAGCCTCAGTGGTCGTATTATCTACGTTTTGAAGAGCCGACGCAATAAACAGAAACAGGCACTCCTTTTCTCCCCAGTCAGAAATAATGGTTTATTGTTTATTTGAATGGAGACAATCATTTAGTTTAAGTAAACACTGATCAGCTTTAACTCATTGGCAAAGCATGTTCCCAGACGAGGCTTTAACAGCATAAAACAATTTAAAAGACAATAACCTGTCATACCAAGACAGAGTAATGTCATAACACCAAATTAGATTAAAGAAGTCAGGGAAAGAAGAGCACATATTAAAGGACGCTAAAGAAAAGCTTTACTTAACATACTGATCTGAGAGGAACCCTGAGGTCTGGATTCCAGCCACAACATAGATACCTTTTTTGTCCCTTTGCAAAGCTCCTCTGAACCCTTTCATTCTGGCCTGTAGGGGTGGGGCCATCTCTATGAAGGATGCAGCTTCATTAGGACTCCAGCTTAAGGGCAGTAATACATCATAATCATCTCCTCATCTTCGCTCATTGCCAAGCCAAGCAATCCCTCTTACAAGAACTACATGCTGCATCTGTATCCCTGCCAGTGGATGGGTGAAAAAAGAAAGAGGAAAACGCCAAAAAGACAGGAGCATAAAGACCTCCTACTGTGATCCGTATTTATCTTATGTGGAATTCTTGCTGCTGCAGGAGTATTTTGACCTTTAATTTGAGCAGCTGGACATCCGGCTCAGCTTTTGGAAAAGGCAGAAAACTGCAGGGTAGTAAGTAAAACTGCAACAGGAAGGTGATGAGCATGGAAATAAAAGATTGGGAAGTAAGCAGTGTGACAAAGACAGAAGATCAGAGAAAGAATGCATAATTTCTGTCCCAGAATGGTTTTCCCTTGGAAATGTCCTGAAGAGGAAATATTTCCCCTGCAGTCTTAGAGCTGCATGTAATCCTGTGGGCCATCCATAATTCACAATCATCCCATTCTCACGTTTATCTTATGGCTGAGGCAGAACAGTAATTAAATAATAAAAGGGAAGAACATCACTCCTAATGCTGAAGTTCAACTCTAAATTCTGGGTTTTTTCAATCTTATTTTATATAATCTACATGAACTCAAACACTTTAGGCAACAGCAGAGCACATTTTGTCTTTTGGTCCCATTTTCAAATCAAAGCATTTATGTAGTATTATTAATATTTCCGCTAATGGGGGTGGTGCTAATGTTGCAGGTTTTCACAGACCAGTGCTACAAAGTGCTTCATAAGAAGTTAAAATATCAAAGAAAACACAATGAAATCAAAAAAGCTCAAGTCCAACTAAAAGCTTTTTGTTATTAAAATGTCTTTAAAATGATTAGCAGAGAGCATAACAATCATCCAGGCGTGTGGAGACACAAATATTCGTTACCATCTGCTGCACCCCAATTGGCAGCATTGATCTCACAGTTCAGATGATGTAAAAATTTGGCTCTAATTGTTTGTTTTAACTGAAGCTGCAGAGAAACGTCAAAGATAACCTCTGCTTTTCTAAAGCTGTTGTTGTCGTTTGCTCCTCCGGTTCCTTTCCTTCTATCCCATATTATCTATGATTTTCCTCTCCGCGTCCCCCTCCTCCAAACCCACCGTTCTGTCTGCATAAGCATTTTAGCCGATTAACCGTTGGTTCTGATTATCACCCTGAGGGATGAGGACTGATTGAGCTGCAACTTTTCATGACAATTTATTTTCCATCATCTTTTAAAAAGTGATTGAACCCGTGGGCGTCAGCAGTTTGCCACCGCTCCGATCAATAAATCCATCAGAACTCAACTGGAGTTAATGGGTGGCTGGGAGGAAGGACTGGTCAGAGACCTGAAAGGAAAAAGAACCGCCTGCTGCTCTGTTCCTGAGGAAGACAAACGACCAACTGCTCAGTTTTCCACACGACCTTCCATCCAAACCAGATTTACAATAAAATGATCTCCCAAGTCTGAGGGTGGCGTTTTCTCTCTGTGTCCGTCTTTATTGTCAGCCATAAAACGCCCATCTGCTCTGAATGAGATCAGTATAAGCAGACAGGTTGGGAGGTTTTATTCTGCTTTAATGTTCTGGAAGAAGTCACTGTTAGATTTTAGAAAGGATGGAGGAGAGCTAACATGTCCGTTCATCTTATAGATTGGGATGGTGTCCGGCCCTGTTTATCCCCCAGCATCACTACACAGTCCTAGAAGATGGTAACATGCAGTTACGAGTTAACCCAAAGTATTCATCTCTCTGTGATCCTTAAGCAGAGCTGCATCTCCTTCCTAATCTGTGGATTCAACCAGATGCCAGCTGAGTAATGATGGAACAGCTTTAGTTCTGCTGGGAAGGTTTTCTACCAGGTTTGAAAGTGTTTGACCAATCTTGACCAATGCTTTAATGAGGTCAGACACTGGCGTTAGGTGAGGAGGCCTGGCTGCAGTCTATTCACTGATTCACCCTAAAAGTCTTCCTTTGGGCTGATGATATGATGTCATGTTGATAATCGTTAGCATCAAGGGTCGTCTTCACCAAAACTAATGAACCAAGTCCATCTCCTGATGAACAGCCCCACCCTGTTTCCCCTCCACCAGCTGTACACCTGACCCTGAGGGATCGGAGTGATGACCATCCACTCCAGAGTGCAAGTCTCCAGCAGAGCGCTGTGCAGCCATGGCTGAGCTTTTCCCTGGGTGATGCACTCCTCAGATGTCCCCACTGCTGATGTGTGGATGTCTGTGGCAGCTGACTCAACACGGTGGAACCTCTGCACCTTTTTGTGGGTGTTTTTTTCCATGTGTTTCCATGGAGCAGTCGGAGCTGTTGGTGATGGTATATTTAAAGTGCCTTGAGGGGTGTTAGATGTTGCGTCTCGGGGCTTTCCTTCCGGTTCTTTTCCTGGGAGCAAGTCACTTACTACTCTTAACTCAAACTGGGTAAAACCATATAAAAAAGGACTATAAAAACAGGAGTAAAAAGGAAACAGAGTTTATTCCAGATCAGGTCGTTACAGGACAGAGAAAATGCTTGGAGCTTGCACAGCTGTGGGCTCCACAATCATGTCCGCGAGTGTCCCGGCAAAGATTGAGCCCCGAACAAGGTCATCTCCTGCTTCTTATACCTCATGAGTCTATGTGTTGCATCAGGTGGATGCTTAGCTGTCCGTATCAGAAACTGACACGCCATCCATGCCTAAGGATTACAGATAGCTCTCCTCTATCAGTCCGGCTCCAAGATGTGCCCATATCCTGTGTATCTTTAAAAGACAAAAAAGCTGTCCTATTTAGATGACCCACTTACGCAAAGTGAAATCCACAATGTGAAGGAAGGCCTTCTACTCTCTCTATCTGGCTAACAAAGTGGCAATGCACATGACATATAAAAGAATAAACCTAACAGGTGTGACTGGCAAATAGGATGCACACTGCTGAAAGAACCTGTAGACCCTGTGAGAACGAGGTGGGAAGAGTAACAGGGTAGATGGATGTCGACTACAAAAATAAAAAAAAACAGTCCCCTTTACTTCGTCTCCAAGTTTGAAGACATTTCGCTACCGAATCCTGCAAGCTTTTTCCATTCAAAATGTCAGAAATAGTGTTGAATTCCAAGCTTTATAGAGTAGCCCAAAACAAAGCCTTTTGGTTTAGAAAACATG